>NW_015164198.1:424632-452724 GCF_001447785.1 Gekko japonicus
AACTATGATCATGGCATCTGGCCCCATCACTCCTTGGCAAATAGAAGGGGAAGTCGTGGAAGTAGTGACAGACTTCATGTTCCTGGGATCCTAGATCACCGCAGACTGTGACAGCAGCCATGAAATTAAAAGATGCCTGCTCCTTGGGAGGAAAGCGATGGCGAACCTAAACAGCATGATAAAAAGTAGAGACATCACCCTGCCAACAAAAGTCCGCATGGTCAAAGCAATGGTATTCCCAGTAGTCATGTATGGCTGCGAGAGTTGGACTATAAGGAAGGCCGAGTGCCGAATAATAGATTCTTTTGAACTATGGTGCTGGAGAAGACTCTTGAGAGTCCCTTGGACTGCAAGAAGATCAAATCAATCAATCCTAAAAGAAATCAACCCTGACTGCTCCCTGGAAGGCCAGATAATGAAACTGAAGCTCAAATACTTTGGCCACCAAATGAGAAGGGAGCACTCACTGGAGAAGACCCTGATGCTGGGAAAGATTGAAGGTCAAAGAAGACGGGGACGGAAAAGGATGAGATGGTTAGACAGTGTCATAGGTGCAACGAACATGAAATGGAGCCAACTTCAGAGGACGGCGGAAGACAGGAAGGTCTGGCGTGATCTGGTCCATGGGGTCGCGAAGAGTCGGACTCGACTGTGCGACTGAACAACAAACTACAGCCTAATACATCCCCGTAAATCTTCACATCAGATACACAGCAATGGCCTAGGTATGGTGGTATGTGAGGAACAGTGCTTAGCAAGCCAGACCTGGTGTTACTGATTTAAATTGGATGCAAATTTAGCAGGTTGGCCAAAGGTATACTGCACAGCATTAATGATTTATTTAGGTAATTTCTGAGTGGTCTTCTCACCCAGAAAGATCCCCAAAGCAACTTAAATAAAATAAAACAATACATTAAGGAATAACAGCAACCAGAATGCTATCCCTAGCTGTCTAAAACACCCATAAAATGTCTACAGCCATGGTTGAAGAACATGGTTCGGGTAAAACTACTACCCCCAAAATGGACATCACTCTATAGGCTTTCTGAAAAAGAGCAGCCAAAAAAAATCCATCCCATAGGTCCCAAACAGACTCACTTCAGTGAATGGCAACTCCTGCAGCAACACAACTCCTCATACGAGTGGAGACAATCTTCCAGATATTCTAGGCTTTGGAGCTGAGGCAGTCCTTTACATCACAGTATCTTGCTAGCATGTTTGTACAGCACCAATTCCCTAAACAGTGTGCCTCCAAGGAACGAACACCCATAATGAATAAATGAATTGGATAATCTAAGGATGCCATGAGCCCCATCAACAAATGACTCATCGATCTGACCTTACATCTTTCCAATCAGCCTCAGCCAGGTACCAATAGTATAGCAGCATACGTGAATCAGGTATTATTATATCAGTCACTCACACCGAAGAAACACAGAAGTCCATTCAGTCTTCAGAGGAAACCGTACACTGTACAGTCTCTGCCTACTGGAGTCTCTGCTCTGAGTTTCCATTATTCCACATTGAAGGCACATCCAGAATGGTGACTCATGCTGACACACAAGGGGGTAGACTCCTTTGTGTATGTGCTGGACCAATGGTCTTCGGTCTGTGAGTCAGAGGTTTCAGAGGGGGGGTCATGGAACCTGCTGGGCTGAGGGTGCCACGGAGCCCCTTTTTGGTTTTGCTCCTTTTTAGAGAGGCCCGCTGGTGGTGTCTATGCAGAGTGAGCAAGGGTACCACAACGTCTGTCTTTTTTTCACATACATGCAGAGAGAAGCACCCAGATGGTGAAGGGAAGCCACTCGGTGTTGGTGACAGGTTCATAGTCCTCCTGTCCCACAAAAGCTCTCCCTTCTCTTTCTCCCCCCCTCACCTGGCTTGGCCATCCTTACCCTTGCCAGTTAGTGTCCTGGGGCCCCGTGCACATGCTCTCCCTGAGAAAGCTCTCTTTGGTTTTCTCTTTCATCTGCCCACCCAATCTGACTCCTGCCCACTTTCATCCATCAGGCCTCTAATGCACTCCTTAGATGCTGGCAACATAAAGTCCCTTCTTCCTTATCAAGCGACAGTCCCAAAACTAAGAAGAGCCTTTTACTTTGGCAAGAAGGGACGTTCTTCCCTCTGCAGTTTTGGAGGGCAGATGTAATAGAGTATCATCCTCTAATAGAATGTGCCAATGCTCATAAGATAACATCGAAACCATTGAACATATAATTATGGAGTGCCCTATACTCAAGGAGTTGAGGGCCAGTTTGGTGGAGTGGTTAAGTGTGCGGGCTCTAATCTGGGAGAGCCGGGTTTGATTCCCCACTCCTCCACTTGTACCTGCTGATGTGACCTTGGGTGAGTCACAAGCTCTGGCACACCTGTTCCTGAAAGAGCAGTTTGTGTCAAAGTTCTCTCAGCCCCACCCACCTCACAGGGTGTCTGTTGTGGGGAGGGGAAGGGAAAGGAGTTTGTAAGCCGCTCTGAGACTCCAAGTGAAGGGCGGGGTATAAATCCAATCTCTTCTCTTCTTCTTCTAATTTAGTATGGAATTGCTAAACGTGCGAGCCCAGGTGTCATGGCTACTATCAGATATGAATGATCGTGTCACCCTATCAGTGGCAAAATTCATAGGTGCAATAATCAAATATAAGAGAAATAACACTGAGTAAGGTCTTTGTAATTTTTTTTGTTCTAATTTCTGGTTAAGGTGATAGCCATATGAGCAGTACTAGACAGATCAGATTAGATTAGAGAGAGAGAGAGAGGTCCCTTCTTCCTGAGAAAGCTGACCTTTGGCAGGTAAGGGGCCTCTGTAATACAAGCATGTGTTGGGAACACAGGACAACTATCAGGAGTGGGGGTGAAATTGAGAAGGCAAGGGAGAGCTTTGACCGGGAAGGGAGGTGTCTCTGAACCTTCTAAGCAGGCTTTTAATGCACTATAGTTTATTGCCTGGTGCCTGGCTTGTATTTCCTGGCCTGGCCTCTCTTGGTCTGCTGGGTCCTCTTTTTCATATCATGAACCTCTGATGTCACATGACTTACCTGCTTGCTGCTCTCTGGGTCTCATGCGGTCACCCAATAGTTAAAAGTGGACCCTGAGTATGCAAAGTTTGAAGACTGCTGCTCTAGTGAGTAAAGGAGATTCAGTGCAAGCCTTAATTAGTTTATTACCATTCCTGGGCTAACCTTTCTTACTTTCATACATTCCAAAAATAGAATTTCTCAGATCTTAGAAGTCTGGTAATGCTGACTCATGGCACTGTAATTTCTGGCTCTCAGGTGAGGTATGAAATGTACGCAATTAAGATATCACTTTCCTCTTACAGTCCAATTTATTGCAGATTAGCTGAGCAAGAAATCTAGAATTCAATAGGTCTTACTCTCAAGCAAATTGTCTAATTCCAATGCCTTATACTTATTAGGGGAGGAGAGAGTGGAGAATAGATTTCACTGACTAGTTCTTTCATTAGCGGGTCCTCAATGGGCAGCTGTTTTGCTGATTTTATGGAGATGGCAAATCTGAATTTCTTCTCAATCTCTTTTTCTTTCCCATATTTGAGCTCCAGAAACTGCTTCTCCAGAGTCAGGAAACATCGAGCTGTTGAACGTCTCATATTAGGAACTAAACAGATAAAATATCCAAGCTGAAAGAGCAATTTAATCAACCAGTGTTTCTGGTCCTTTCCGCACTTGGATCTCATCCCTGGTTTTATCAGAGTTCAACTCGCGACACAATACCTTGCATTTATCCCTGGTTATAGCAGCATCTGTTTATCCCAGGACAAGTGTGGGGCGAAATCGGACTCACCTCAATGTAATGTAGAAATAAAAAAATACCCAGAGATAATGACAGGGGTGGACTCACGTGTAGAGTAGAATGTAAGTTTGGGGACAGGGTTGAACCGGGATTTAAGGTCTAGTGCAGAAAGGACCTCTGAGAGTCAACCAGGCCCATAGCCAGGATTTTTTAAATTTGGGGGGCCTTTAAATAAGTCGTGGGGGCACCCTCACACATCCCAAGCAAGCACCATAAATAAAATAAAAAATTGAAAGTTCAGGGGCCTCGGCTGGATGGGAGGTCATGGGGCCTTGGTGGTAAGTCAGTGGGGCTGGTCCCCAAGAGGCCCCACTGTAGCTATGGGCCTGGAGTCAACCTAGGTTACCATACTGGGGGTGACCCAGAAAGATTTGGGGTTACTATTTTATTTTTGGGTTTAACGGATTTTTTTTTAAATCCAAACCCTATTATCGTAAGCTGCTTTGAAGCACAAGGAAAGGCAGTATGTTGTTGTTCAGTCGCACAGTCGAGTCCAACTCTTCGTGACCCCATTGACCAGATCACGCCAGGCTATCCTGTCTTCTGCCGTCCTCTGAAGTTTGCTCAATTTCATGTTCGTTGCATCTATGACACTGTCTAACCATCTCATCCTTTGCCGTCCCCGTCTTCTTTGACCTTCAATATACAAATGTTTAAATAAACAGACAAAGTCCTCTCAAGGTCATTATACTTCTGGTTTCATTACCAAATGGGTTCACACTACTTTCACTGCTCAGCTTTGCAGGGTTCGTTCACACAGGCGTATTTTCTTCTCATTTGCTGAGGGCAGAGAATGAGCCATCACAACTCCAAGCCTGCAGTGATGGCAAAGAGCATCTACTCCCTTTGTGATTGGTTTACATAGCCACAGGATGCAGGGCATTGTTGTTGTTGTTGTTGTTCAGTCGCACAGTCGAGTCCAACTCTTCACGACCCCATGGACCAGATCTTGCCAGGCCCTCCTGTCTTCCGCCATCCTCTGAAGTTGGCTCCATTTCAGGTTCGTTGCATCGATGACACTGTCTAACCATCTCATCCTTTTCCTTCCCCGTCTTCTTTGACCTTCAATCTTTCCCAGCATCAGGGTCTTCTCCAGTGAGTGCTCCCTTCTCATTTGGTGGCCAAAGTATTTGAGCTTCAGTTTCATTATCTGGCCTTCCAGGGAACAGTCAGGGTTGATTTCTTTGAGGATTGACTGATTTGTTCTTCTTGCAGTCCAAGGGACTCTCAAGAGTCTCCTCCAGCACCATAGTTCAAAAGAATCTATTCTTCGGCGCTCGGCCTTCCTTATAGTCCAACTCTCACAGCCATACATGACTACTGGGAATACCATTGCTTTGACCATGCGGACTTTTGTTGGCAGGGTGATGTCTCTACTTTTTATCATGCTGTTTAGGTTCGCCATCACTTTCCTCCCAAGGAGCAGGCGTCTTTTAATTTCATGACTACTGTCACAGTCTGCGGTGATCTGGGATCCCAGGAACGTGAAGTCTGTCACTACTTCCACGACTTCCCCTTCTATTTGCCAAGGAGTGATGGGGCCGGATGCCATGATCTTAGTTTTTTTGATGTTGAGCTTCAAGCCCACTTTTGCGCTCTCCTCTTTTACCCTGAGCAAGAGGCTCTTTAGGTCCTCTTCACTTTCTGCCATTAGAGTGGTATCGTCTGCATATCTGAGGTTGTTGATCTTTTCCCCAGCATTATACTCCACCCTTCACTTGGATTCTCAGAGCAGCTTACAGTCTCCTTCCTTTCCTCTCCCGGCAACAGCTTTTGAGAAAACAGCTCTGAAAGAACTGTGACTGACCCAAGGTCGCCCAGCAGGTCTCATGTGGAAGAGTGGGGAATCAAAACTGGTTCTCCAGGTAAGAGTCTGCTGTTCTTAACCAGTACACCACACTGGCCCCTCCCTCTGCATGGTCATCTGATAGAAACGGGGAGACCATTGAGCAATTCTAGATAGTTTTAAATTTATGGGACAGGAATAAGAATATAGTAGGATGAAACAGTGGGAGTAAAATAGGCTTCTGCTATCAACGTATCAAAAAGAAGACAGCCTGGTTTTTGCAAACTGGCTGGCTCCACATCTCAGCTTTATGCCATTTTAAAAACTGGTGCCAGCTTCACCCCCTCCCTGGCTTTAATGCTGCACTGGGGATATATCCTGGGGCTGCCTTCCCCCTGCACAGACACCTCCGCATGACACCAGTGCTTTGTTCACCTCATGTTATGGCAGGCTGTGTTGCAGAGATGCCAGTGTAGTGCCCGGAAAGTGCTTCTGCACTATCAACTATGTTTAAAAAAAAGAATCACTGGGATACAAACACACAAACGGACTCATCTTATGTCAAGTAGCACATTGTTGCTTTCCGATTTAAACATAGCGACATCATAAATGAAAATACGGCCATCACTTCTTACACTGCAATATGTGAAATGCATAAAAACCAAATTACATATAAATGACTAAACAGAGGACTGGGAATGAAGTAAGTACAAATATCAGCATATAAAATATCCAAGTCTGGAATGATTACTGATTTCACAGACCACTTATAAATCATTCTGGGTTTATGCACACATTTGGCGTGAGGATCGTTGTTTGTGTATGTTCGAATATATCAGTTCTATCTATCACTCAGACTTGCATCTTGGGTCATTTAACATGGCACATTTAAAACAAACAGTGGGCTTATTAATGTCTAACTTCAGAGCAGCAAAGGAGACTGAGCAGCAGCCTATCTTTATAATATGGGGAAGAGCAAAACCCGCCCTCAGAATAATTATATTTATCCCAACTGACTTGATTTACATGTGTGACAAAGAGATGAATAACCCTGTACTGTATGCTTGGCAAAAGTTAGTGACAATTAAATTCCATTTAAATCAATGGGAATGAAATTTGTTGTGACTAGATCTTACTAGTGTTACGTTTGCAGCCTTTTATCTCAGTTTCTCTCTGGATTTTGGTATCTGACAGTGTGGTCCTAAATACATTTATGCCCTTCTAAGCCTGTTGACTTAAATGGACTTGAAAGGGTGTGACTCTGCTTAGGATCATATGATGAATTACCTACTCTTGTTTCCAAAGTTGAACCAATAGATAGGAATATTTGATCATTACTGTCGTTTATTTCCAAATTTTTACAGAGTGAAAAATGTGTAGTTTGTTACACGATTTAGTTTCTCCATTCCACTGACTTTTATTTTTATTTAACATTCTGGATTACTAGTGTGCACACATACATTGCAAAACACTGTATCCACATGTACTAAATAATGCACTTTCAATCCATTTTCAATGCACTTTGCAACTGGATTTTACTGTGTGAACTGGCAAAATCCACTTGAAAACAGCCACTGAAGTAGATTGAAACAGGATTATTTAGCACGTGTGAAAGTGCCCAATTGCCCAATATGATACGTTGTGCTGAGAGTCCTTGTGTGTAATGTTTTAGCCATGTGCACAATACCACATCCAAAAAGAAAAATTCCTGATATAATTATACGTAGGGTCACATTGATTTTATCTTTACGTATCATCATTCCAATGCATGCATGTTTATTTATTTAAAGTTATTTAAAACATTTCTATCCTGCCCTATCACCCAATTAAGGCCCTTAAGGCAGTGAACATGTATCCGTAATGCAACACAGAGAAAAAAATGCAAGTGAACAAAAGGAACGGAAAATTGTTACAAACTAAATGTTGTCATTCCATAATTTTTGAAATTTTCCTAGATGTAATGGAATTAAGGAGGAATGAAAGGCAGTAGAGACTAATCTCTGGAACAATAAATGAACATAACTATAGATGTTCAGCCACCTGCCAGTTCAGTTTACATCTAGTTCACCAGTGCTGATCAGCCAGCTGGTTAATCAACAGGCTGTTGGCAACTAAGGATGCCATGAATTTCTAAATGAACCTGTACAGCAGTCAGACCCTATTTGGCACTCAGACCGCAAGGCATTGCATTGCCCAACTTGCACAGCTGTAGTGTTTTTATGGGGAGGGGAGTTTCTGTTTCCAAAATTCACCATTTAAGATACAGTCATTAATTGGTCTTATTTTCTTTTCTCTTTCAAAGGAGGGCTTTCTCTTTCATATCTCTTTGATTTCACTTTATAGAGAGACCAACAATTTCTCTACAATTTCTTTGTAGAGAAATCAATGCATCCCTTTTATAACTCCAGCCCTTGCAATTTTATGTTACACACCACAGGGTGATGCTCTAGCAGGAGGATAGGAAGGTCCGGGAAGACAATGCTCACCTCTGAACATCTAGAGAGTGAAATTTTGCAATTTTGCAGAACCTCCCTTCTTGGCCTCCTTTTCTTAGATTTTTTTCTTTTATTAAAATGGAATTCATTAAAGACTGACTCTGAATTCCTGAAAACAGGGGAGTGGGTGGAAGCATTGTTGGATTTCAGGGAGAAAACTGGGTACAGGGAAATTAAGAGGACAGCTGTCAATCAAATTTGCATCTGACTGTCGGCCAGAAGACAACTCACGGGTGATAAGGAGATCATTTGGGATTCAGGTTCCGATCCACTAGCCCAGCAAAATAGCTAGAGAAGTTGCAAAATGTAGAGGAGAAAGAGCTGATTTCTCTTTCCCCTCCCCCACAAGCTATGTAGGAACAGAAGCAGTGCTTCTGAGCTTCCCACTGCAAAAGGATGAAGAGAAAAATTAATTTCTCTCCATTTCTCTACAGCCCAAGACAATACTTTGGGGTGTGGAGACAAGAAGAAAAATCAGCAGGGCTGCTGATTTGTATCTCAACAAGTCTGGAACACAGCAAAGTTTCCATGATGAGAGATCAGAAGAACCTAGCCTCCAGCTGATTTCTATGTTTGGCTGGGAATCAGCTCCTGGTTTCCTTTCCCTCTCCCAAATAGTTGCTGGATATAGAGTAAATTTTCCCCAGAAGGAGAGCTGAAGTCAACTCCCAACTTCTAATGGCTGGAGGCTGACTGTTCCTGGTGATATGCATGAACGGACTGTGAACAGTTTAATTGACTGCCTGTCACCACTGGCTAACATGAAGTGAGCCAAAATGACAGGTGTTGGAGCTTCCCTATTCACGTATATTTGCAGGAATAGGCTACTGGCAGATGTTAGAAGATGACTCCCAGCTGATGAGAGAGGGGGATTTTGCTCTATACCCAGGAAAGAAAGAAAGAAAGAAAGAAAGAAAGAAAGAAAGAAAGAAAGAAAGAAAGAAAGAAAGAAAGAAAGAAAGAAAGAAAGAAAGAAAGAAAAGGGGGGGAATCAGGACTCAGGAGTTGTCCCAACCAATTGCAGGGATCATCTGGAAGTCAGATTAATCTTATTTTCCATCCTGGAAATGTCACTGAGCCCAAGACTTTCTAGGATGCCACAAACGGTGGCCAGGGATGGGGTAATCCAAAGCCCAGCTGATTCCCTCTTCTTTTCTCCCCACCCAAGGCTTTCTGCTTGGGCTGCAGAGGAAAGGTGGAGATTTCTCATGTTCTTCACTGCCCAGGTTCTCAGTTTGGGGTGACTGGTGGGAGAAAAAGATCACCTCATCCCACCCCAGGTGCCAGCTTGAGTTGAGTTCTTTTGCTTCTTCCTTTTGCAACAGGAAGTTCAGAAACATTTCTTCTGCCCCCCACCCCTTCAGCTTGGGCAGCAGAACCGAAGAGAAACAATATCCCCTCTCCCTTTTGCAACAGAAAGGTGGTGTCTTCTGATCTTTGACTTCATTCTGTAACAATTATTTTTCTGAAGTCAGGGTTGATCAGACCTTCCCATACAGCTGGTATTTGGCTTTTGATTACTCCAGTGCTTTTCTGTGTCCCAGCCCAACAAAGCTAAGATACAGGAAAGTATTGGGAGACGAGATCCCAACCTGCCAGTTGGGATCAGCTGTGAGTCAGCTTCTGCCCAACAAGCAGCTGCAAACTTGTTATGGCAGCTATTTGAGTTGTTCAGTGTAAAGTGACCGTATCCTTAATTGGCTCATGGGCCATGATGCTTGGAGCAACATGGGACTTGCTGGTCACCATTAGAGGCCAAACAGGATTATTTTTTTTGAACTCCTTTAAACTGGCTCTGAAAGGTGGTCTTTTCTCAACAATTTCATGTTCCTGATTATATAAATAAGCAGAGGTCATTTCGGGGGGGATCGCGGGGGATCGCAGTTCCCCCGGGTGAGGTACGGGGGGCAGGGCACATGACGAAGCCCCGCCCCCTGCTTCCGGCCGCCCCGCTTCCAGCCCTAATTCAGCCAGGAGGAGGCAGGAGAAGAGGGAGGGTAAGTTGCTTCCTCCCCGCCTCTCCCCACCCCTGCCTGGGGCCAGGGAGGGCCTTCGCGGGACTTCCTTGCACTCCTGCCGGCTTTGCAGGTCCACCACTGGGCCCCTCATGGGGCTCGGCAGTGTAGCTGCAAGGCCGGCAGCGGCGGCCGGAACCGTTGGGGGCGGGGTGTGTGGCCTTATGACACACTTCCGGTGATGTCAGGGGGGTGGCCTTATGACACACCTCCGGTGATGTGCTAATGAGTTATGCTAATGAGTTCCCCTAGCTCTTTTTCTACGAAACGACCCCTGTAAATAAGCCTCATATTGTGCCTGTTTGGCTTAACTAGTGATGGCAGGAATAGCGCAGGTCAGGCTAATTGGTGAGCACCCAGAGACATTTCACTCATCAACTGCTTTAGCAGCTGGGGTGGGAAATGTCCATGGTATTGACCAAACCATTCATTATTGGAATAGAACACTGGGGGAAAGAAATGAGGCTTGACAACTCTCAGCACAGTTAATGCACAGAATAAAAATAACATAGCCAGCTGAAATGCTGGTCAAGTTTGGAACCAAGGTGGTGCTGCCCAAATCCTGGTAGCCAGTATGTTACATTAGTTGTGACCTGTACTTCAAAGCTGAGTGAGTAGTTTGATGATGCAAATCAGACCATTAATAAAAACTAGTTTAACTTAATTGTTGTTTTCTTGTGTCTTCATTTGGGGGGAGGGGTGCTGATACAAACAAGAAGATTGTTGGGTCCCTATCCCTTAAAGTCACAGAAATAAGTCAGATGCTTTATTCTTGAAAGGGCATGGATTCATTACAAAGATACACACTAGAGTTTAAACAAAAGAAATTAACGTCTCTTGCTAGAAATTCCCATGGCTGAAGAGGCAAGCATCTTTATTAACTGAACAGTGGCTTGTTTCTTTGGCAGTCAGAATAGAGGCTGCAGCAGAAACCAGTCAGTAACCATCTGTGCACACAATTCTCCACCATGTGTTCTTATATATTATGGCTGCATGCTTTAAGAAGTGAGCTTTTATAACCCACCCAAGCAGGGTCTTCATCAGCTATGACTGCATCGATCATAACCATTATTAGCATTATTTCTTTAAACCAAGAGACAGTTAAATATGCCAAAATGCAAAAGGGTTTTCTTCTTAATTATAATGAACTAAGTGAGTGAGTCTTTTTGTTCACAGAACAGCTGTGAGCCTTGGCAAGAATATTCTCACTCCAGTTCCATGGGGGGGGAACTGTGTTAGGTGTTAATAAGATCACAAGTTTAATTGATAAAATCAGCCTAGAGGGGAAAACTTTAAAAAGAGCAGCACCAGCAGTAGAGCACATACCTTCTTCACCTCGACAGTAGAAACAGGAGGCAAAATTCATTATTTAGCAATATAATGAATAGTTTGGCAATTGCATAGTCAAAATCATACTAAATGTATTCAAGAGAGGGGAAAGCAGCTTAACAATTTGCCCTCTGATAGTGGTGAGAATAGGTTTGTTGTCATGGAACATTTGCTTGAATTGTCCAGAAAGATACACAGTGCCTTCTGTCTGTCTGGGGCTTGGTGGAGAACACAGGTAAAAGAAAATACTGGTGATGCCTTCTCTATAACACTGTTGTATGGGGGTAGTTAAACTATTTTACTTTAGAACAAAGTTTGAGTCCAGGGGCACCTTTAAGACCAACATAGTTTAATTCTGGGTATAAGCTTTCATGTACTTATACCCAGGATTAAACTTTGTTGATCTTAAAGGTGCCATTGGACTCAAACTTTGTTCTGTTGCTTCAGACCAACACGGCTACCCACCTGAATCTATTTTACTTTAATAATAGACATTTCTTTCAATTTTCTCTTTTGCCCCTGTTCTTAGACAAAGGTTTTTTTAAAAATATGTATTTTATTGGTATTTTATAAAAGTAATTACAAACATTAAATCAGAAACCAGTTACAAACATTATAGTAAGCCTGAACGGTAACCAGGGGGTAAGTTTTGTGTAGCTGAGGAACAGAAAGAGAGGAGGGAAAGCATGTGATAGAGAAATGAGAAGTAAGAGTCGTGTTAATAGAAGATGCATAGCTGACACACAGTTGAACAACCTATCCCGCAGAAGTATCACTAAAGTTACTTGTAGAGGTGGAACAGAGTGGATCAAAACTTAATCAGCTTTAAATATGTTGGATTCATGGGTTGAATGCCATTTTTGGAAATGTGGTCTAGGAATGGAAACCATTTCTCCACAAAACTCGTTACCTTGGGATAAATTTCCATTTGGTGGAATTATGAAATGGTCCCAAACCTTTTTGTAGCAAAGAGACAATGTAGGGGCGGATGTGGATTTCCATCACAGAGCTATTGTGGTTTAATGAATAGATTCACATCTGATATTAGAAAGCGAGAAATCTTTTCAGTACTTAAGGAACAGAATTTCCAGTGATAGTGCGATCATATAGCCTGTTATTATGGTGATTTGCAAAAGAACGTCCATCCAGAAGGCTTTTATAAACTTGCATTGCCATCAGCAATGAGCCAAAGTGCCTATTTCTCTGCAGTTTTCCCAACAAAGTGGGGAGTGTGATGATGTTATCAGTGCTAGCTTTTGGGGGGGGGTGAGATACCATCTTGTTTGAATTTTGTTAGTTTGTAGCCAAATGGAGATTACTGATGAAGTGAACAAAGAGGAGGTCCATGTTGGGGTCCATTGATCTTGAGTCAGGTTGATGTTGCAGTCTTGTTGCCAAGGAGATTGATAGCTCAGAGAGCCTTTACCATCTGATTGAAGAATTATATCATACAGTTTTGCAATGAGGCCTTTGCATCCCAAATCCATGTTATTCAGTTAGACCAAGGTTTTGAACTATAAAACCAAAAAACAAATAAAACCTGTTGTGTTCTTACATAGACCGCGCACGCGGTCGGGTCCTCGCACAGCCATGCAAACGGCTTAAGCTTCGCTCGCCAAGACAATAACCAGCAGGGATCCTAGAATGCACCCAGATCCTAGAGGACCTATAGAATGCATGTGCACTGTAAATAATCCTATCACGGGTGTGGGTGTGTGTTTGGGTGTGGTTCACTATGGGAATATAAGCAGGCCTTCGGTCCTGCTTTCCTTGTCTTGTTTTCCCGAGCTGAAATAAACTATGAGCTGTTTCACTTATCAACACGTCTGGACTCAGTACATTATAAAACCCATGTCTAAAAACATCTCCCTTCGACACTTCTCTGCAGCCTCCAGAAATTGAGCAACAAAATAAGTACATTGAAAATCAGAATCCTCTAAGAGGAATTGAAACTTTTACTTTAATATCACTAGAGGAAGCATAGTCCATTTATCAATGCATGACATAATCCTAGGATTGCCAGCCTCCTCACACAAGGCCTGGAGATAACCTGCTTTTACAACTGATCTCCAGCTGACAGTTATTAGCTCCCTGGGACAAAATGGCTGCTTTGAACGGTAGACTCTATGGCATTGTACCACGCTGAGGTCCCTCCCTTCCCCAAACTCCACCCTCTCCCAAATCCACCCCCAAAGTCTCCAGATATTTTCCAATCCAGGCCTGGCAACCCTACATAATCCATTTTAGCCTAAACTGGAGTACATAAAGACACTGCAGGATAATATGTACAAGAGAGTCCACTGACTGAAGGGGGCAGAGGCATAACCGGTCTGAAAAAGGGATCCTTAGCAGATGACCAAGGAATACTATTGAAAAGGGATGGTTCGGTTGAATTGTGAATGCATAAAGGTCCTACACAGCTTTGGGCTAACTAAGGAATCTAAATAAGAAGGGAATTTACCCTTAGACAAAAGGCCCATGGCAAGATGAGAACATGTGCTCAGAGCATCAAAGTGAGTATAGCTCTTATCTCTGGCATAAATCAGTTTTGACACAAGTTTTTTGCATAGAGTTAACAGAGGGAGAAAAAAGATCCTCCACCTTAAGATTTACAAGAGATAAATTCTGTCTTTTAAAAAAACTAGAGCCAGGGAGCCCTAGAAGAGTCCCTGAGGGCTAGGCTTGTTTATGGACCAAAACTGGAGCTTTCGCCTAGCCAGTTTACTAAGAATGACTGGGAACAAACGACCCCAGCCTTTTCAATTGAAAGAGCTCTGGCTGGGTCTAAACATTACACTTTTGGTCACCATTGGAAAGAAAGGTGGGATATAAATTAAGTAACTGAACAAAGATTACACTTTCCAAATGGAGTTTTCTGTTTTCATGTGACATATTCATTCATTGGTAAAAGTTACCATATAAGTTTGGCATGTTGCATTATTGGCTTGCCACCTTAGGAATCTACCTTGATAGTTTTGTAATGATTTGATGTGACCTTTCTGGCTTGTGGCATTTTGACCATTTGCATAATGCTCACATGGGATAAGTGTCTCAATGATGTCATGTATCTGCATAAGACCTTCGTCTAGATTTTAAGCCATCCAAATGCATGGAGACTATCTGGCCTTCTCTATGTTTATTGCTTTCCTTTTCAAAAGTGGCTTTTAAAACTTCCCTTAGAAAGGTAGTAATGATGCATGGATATGAAACTCCAAGAGAAGGGAGAAGAAACTCATCATAATGGAATTTTAAAAAATGAATAATATTGTCTACAATGTTCAACACAGATGGCAAGAACTCATGCCACATATTACATCACCAACTAGGAATGTATTAAGTATAATGTTTAGACAAGACCTCAGACAAAAGATATTAGGAAAGACGTTTCTCTGCCTGAGTCCCTGGACTGGTAGTTAGAGTAGACTAGCTGTTCTCAAACTTCAGCAAAGTGAGGATCCCTAATTTCATTAAAAACTCTCCATAGACCCACCAAGCCCTCATCTGTTTCCTAATCGGCACATTTCCTAATCAGCATGTTCCCTAATTGGCACAGGCAGACCCTTTTAAAGCTGGGTATACCCCATGAAGGCTTTCATCTCTCAAAACCTGAAAACAATATCTATACAATGTGTAGTGCCATCTATATGACAGGAAAACACCACCGCTAGCACTTTATATTGATATAATACGATTCTAATGAATTGTTTTAGAAGTTTTATGATATTTGAATGTTATGTTTTATTGTTGTAAGCCACCCTGAGCCTCCTTAGTCAGGGAGGGCAGGGTACACATTTGAATAAATAAATAAATAAATAAATGTTGTTGTTGTTGTTCAGTTGCACAGTCGAGTCTGATTCTTTGCGGCCCATGGACCACATCACACCAGGCCTTCCTGTCTTCCATTGTGCTCTGGAGTTTGCTTAATTTCATGTTTGTTGAATTGATAACACTGTCTAACCATCTCATCCTTTGCAGTCCCCTTCTTCTTTGACCTTCAGTCTTTCCCAACATCAGGGTCTTCTCCAGTGAGTGCTCCTTTCTCATTTGGTGGCCAAAGTATTTGAGCTTCAGTATCAGAATCTGGCCTTCCAGGGAACAGTCAGGGTTGATTTCCTTTAGGATTGACTGATTTGATCTCCTTGCAGTCCAAGGGACTCTCAAGAGTCTTCTCCAGCACCATAATTCGAAAGCATCTATTCTTCGGTGCTCGGCCTTCCTTATAAACAATATAGTGAGAATCATATCATCCACTCATCACTTTTTTATGCTATCCATCTTCTGAGGATCTCAAAGTGGCATACATGTGTCTCTGTATTTTCAGGTCTTCCCTCTCCTCGGGAGATTCACCTTTTCCCCCACTGATACTGAGGAAGGTCTTCAATATAGGACTCAATTCTGGCTACAGTCTGTTAGGCTACAGAGTTAAAGAAAGGGATGGGCACAAACGGAACCATGAAGCAAAATTCATTGTGAATTTTGCCCTATTTGTGATTCGCAAACTGAAGTTCATGACTGGTCTACCTTCATGAAATGTTAAAGAAGTTAATGGCAGTTTGTACCCATCCCTAGTTACAGGTTATAGCCTAACTCTGTTTCACCAGGACCTATTTAACCAATTATTCAGTTATCTGAGAAACTAATTCAAAAGGATCTAGATAGATTAAAACAAAATCCTTCTCCCAAATGGAATGATATGCATAAAGTAGTTTGTTGCACCCTTGGATTACTTCCCCCTTTTGGTGTTTCCTCTAGAAAAGGAAACAAAAGTGATAGGGGAGCATATACTTAAAACTATAAGGTACAGCAAATCCCGTGTACTTTAGGAGACTAATAAAACTAAGCATCATACTTACAGCACTCCACCATATCTTGTTTAGTCTGCATATCGAGGCAAAAAACCTCTAGAAACACAATATTGTTAGAAGTCATTAAATTAAAAAATGGGACTGCAACATTAAAAAGATACAGCAGTGCTATATCTCCCCTTTGACTTTACCCAGTAATATCCATGAAGGAAAAATGTGTGAGGTGATGTCATTGTACTGTACATTGATCATAAGCACCCACTCAGATTCCCTGCCTGCTGTTTGCAGAGGTGGGGGAACTGGTTGAATAGTGAGATCATTCTTATATTATATATTATAAATGCTACAAGAGGAGAAATGAGGAGGAAATGTAAGGCTGCTGGCATCAGCAACCAAACATCTCTTGTGGCATTTAATTCCACCCTAGATTTGGATACACAGTTCTATAGCAAAAGGGGACTTTTTGGACTTTTAAGGTATAAGGTCTGTCTTTACATAAGAATAACTCAGCCAAGGAAAAGTTGAGATCATTTCATAAGGGCTACCTTTCACTGTCATTGACAGACTGGTGATTTCTAGATTAGACTACTGAAAAGCAGTGTTCCCTCTAAGCTGAGTTAGTGTGAGCTGGCTCACAGTTTTTTAGCCTCTGGCTCACACGTTTTTGTCCTAGCTCAGGAAGGATGGCTCCAGAGCAAACTAATTTATGCAGTAGCCAAATAACTTGCTCACAATTCTAATGCCAGTAGCTCACAAAGTGGAATTTTTGCTCACATGACTCCACAGCTTAGAGGGAACATTGCTGTAAAGCCTTCCATATGGGAATTCCCTGAAGATGATCTAGAAGCTTCAGGTAACTCAAAATACTATTGTTGGTGGCAGGCCTTTTTTTTTCTGGGGGAATGCACTGGAACAGAGTTCTGGAACCTTTTCAACAAAAGTATTTTAAAAATGTTTAAAACTTCACACTGGTTGGTGGCAAAATGTTTCAAGTTAATATATTTTTAGCCTAATTCCTAGTGCTGGTTTATTGTATGAAGCCCTGATTCTCTCAGGGAGCATTTCTTCTACCATGGATCTTCCTATCCTGGTATTTTTAGATAGCACCTAGATTAAACTACTGAAAAATGCTCCATGTGGTGCTACCTTTGAAGAGTGTCTAGAAGCTACAATTGGTACAGAATGCAGCAACCAAAATGTTGGATAGAGTGGGGGCCACATCATATTCATCTTTGTATGTTTGTGTGTGTGTGTATATATATACTGGCTCCAAATTTGCTTCCAGGCCCAAATCAGTGTAAAGGCTGATGCATCATGGGACCAGCCTACCTTAAGAGCCACCTACTCCCCTATGAACCTTCTTAAATACAACACTTATCGTCAAGGGGCACTGCTTTGGGGGCTTCTTGGTCATTGCACCAAAACTATAGAATTCCCTCCTCAAGGAGGTTCATCTGACTCCTTTTTCCATTGTATTCTGCTAATGATTGAAGCTCTCTCATGGATTGTTGCCTTGACATGGTGAGGGGGCTTGTGTGGTTTGATGAGGCTGTGGACTATACCATGGAGGGCCACCCAGGATGGACAGGCCACAGTGGAGAACTCAGACAAAATGTGATCCACTGGAGAAGGAAGTGGCAACCCACTTCAGTATCTTTGCCAAGAAAACCGCATGGACAGTAACAAAAGGCTAAAAGATATGATGCCAGAAGATGAGCCCCTCAGGCCAGAAGGTATCCAATATGCTACTGGGGAAGAGCAGAGGGCAAGTAAAAGTAACCCCAGAAAGAGTGAAGCTGCTGGGCCAAAGCCAAAAGGACACTCACCTGTGGATGTGTCTGATGGTGAAAGGAAAGTTCGATGCTGCAAACAACAATATTGCATAGGAATCTGGAATGTAAGATCTATGAATCAAGGTAAGCTTGATGTGGTCAAAAATGAGATGGCAAGTCTGAACATCAACATCTTGGGAATCAGTTAACTAAGTGGATGGGAATGGGTGAATTTAACTCAGAAGACCATTATATCTGCTACAGTGGCCAAGAATCCCATAGAAAAAATGGTGTAACTTTTACAGTCAACAAGAGAGTGAAAAAGGCAGTAATGGGATACAATCCCAAAAACGACAGAATGATCTCAGTTTGAATCCAAGGCAAACCATTCAACATCACAGTAATCCAAGTCTATGCACCAACCACTGACACAAAGGAGGCTGAAATGGACCAGTTCTATGAAGACCTACAACACCTTTTAGAACTAACACCAAAAAAAAGTTGTCCTTATCATCACAAGGGATTGGAATGCTAAAGTAGGAAGTCGAAAGGTAACTGGAATAACGGACAAGTTTGGCCTTGGAGAACAAAATTAAGCTGGGCAAAGGCTAACCGAGTTTTGTCAAGAGAACATGCTGGGTCATAGCAAACACCCTCTTCCAACAACCTAAAAGGCAACTTTACACATGGACATCAACAGATGGGCAACACCGAAATCAGATTGACTATATAATTTGCAGTCAAAGATGGAAAAGCTCTTTACAGTCAGAAAAAACAAGACCTGGAGCTGACTGGCTCAGATCATGAGCTACTCATTGCAAAATTCAGACTTAAACTGAAGAAAGTTGGGGAAAGCACTAGGCCATTCAAGTTTGACCTAGATCACATCCCTTATGAATATATAGTGGAGGTGAAGAATAGGTTTAACGGACTAGATTTGATAGACAGAGTGCCTGAAGAACTATGGATGGAGGTCCGTGACATTGTACAGGAGGCAGCAATCAGCACCATCCCAAAGAAAAAGAAATGCAAGAAAGTAAAGTGGCTGTCTGATGAGGCTTTACATATAGCTGAGGAAAAAAGGAAAGCGAAAGGCAAAGGTGAAAACTGAATGCTTTACCCAACTGAATGCAGATTTCCAGAGAACAGCAAGGAGAGATAAGGAGGCCTTCCTGAATGAACAATGCAAAGTAACAGAGGAAAGCAATAGAATGGGAAGGACTAGAGATTTCTTCAAGAAAATTGGAGAAATCAAGGGAATATTCCTTGCAAAGCTGGCCATGATAAAGGACAAAAACAGTAGGGATCTAACAGAAGCAGAGTAGATTAGGAAGAGATGGCAAGAATACACAGAAGAACTATACAAGAATGACCTCAGTGTCCTTGACAATCATGATGGTGTGATCACTGACCTCGAGCCAGACATCCTGGAGTGCAAAGTCAAATAGGCCTTAGAAAGCATTACTAACAACAAAGCTAGCAGAGGTGACAATATCCCAGCTGAGTTATTCAAAGTCTTAAAAGATGATGCTGTTAAAGTGCTGTACTCAATATGTCAGCAAATTTGGAAAATGCAACAGTGGCCACAGAATTGGAAAAGGTCAGTTTACATTCCAATTTCAAAGAAGGGCAATGCCAAGGAATGTTCAAAAGATCACACAATTGCACTCATTTCACCTGCTAGCAAGGTCATGTTCAAGATCCTACAAGCTAGGCTTCTGCAGTACATGGATAGAGAACTGCCAGAAGTACAAGCTGGGTTTCGAAGAGGTAGAGGAACTAGAGATCAAATTGCCAACATTCACTGGATTATGGAGAAAGCAAGGGAGCATCAGAAAAACATCTGCTATATTGACTACACTAAAGCCTTTGATTGTGCGGATCCCAACAAACTGTGGCAAGTTCTTAAAGAGATGGGAGTACCAGACCACCTCACATCTCTCCTGAGAAACCTTTATAAGGGTCAACAAGTGACAGAACTGGATATGGAACAACTGATTGGTTTAGCATAGGGAAAGGAGTATGACAAGGATGTATATTGTCACCCTGCTTATTTAATTTATATGCAGAGTACATAATGAGAAATGCCCACCTGAATGAATCACAAGCCAGAATTAAGATTGCTGGGAACAAGATCAACAACCTCAGATATGCAGACGATACCACTGTAATAGCAGAAAGTGAAGAGGATCTAAAGAGCCTCTTGCTCAGAGTGAAAGAGGAGAGTGCAAAAGATGGCTTGAAACTCAACATCAAAAAACCTAAGATCATAGCATTCGGCCCCATCACTCCCT
Source organism: Gekko japonicus (assembly GCF_001447785.1). Classification (NCBI taxonomy): domain Eukaryota; kingdom Metazoa; phylum Chordata; class Lepidosauria; order Squamata; family Gekkonidae; genus Gekko; species Gekko japonicus. The sequence goes on from NW_015164198.1 coordinate 444,939, forward strand.
GGCAAATAGGAGGGGAAGTCATGGAAGCAGTGACAGAATTCACATTCCTGAGAACCAAGATCACTGCAGACGGTGACTGCAGCCATCAAATTAAAAGACACCTGCTCCTTGGGCAGAAATCTATGGCAAACCTAGACAGCATAATAAAAAGTCCATATGGTCAAAGCAATGGTATTCCCGGTAGTAATGTATGGCTGTGAGAGCTGAACCATAAAGAAGGCCAAGCGCCAAAGAATTGATGCTTTCAAATTATGGTGCTGGAGAAGACTCTTAAGAGTCCCTTGGACTGCAAGGAGATCAAATCAGTCAATCCTAAAATAAATCAACCCTGACTGTTCCCTGGAAGGCCAGATTCTGATACTGAAGCTCAAATACTTTGGCCACCAAATGAGAAGGGAGCACTCACTGGAGAAGACCCTGATGCTGGGAAAGACTGAAGGTAAAAGAAGAAGGGGACAGCAAAGGATGAGATGGTTAGACAGTGTTAGTGGCTGAGTTCAGACTGGCAGTTTGAAGCAGGAGGGAGTCGTGGCAAAAAAGAGCCGGAACAAACTGTTCTGGGTTTTCCCATTCACACTGCAGCAACTGATGCGGGAGCATACCAGGAGGAGGTGCAAGGGAGCATTCACACTGGTGGCCCAGAGGCATGGCTGTAAGGCACAGCTTTCTTTTTTTTGTAATCTGGAGATATGTGTTTACGCGGGATGGACACGGGATAATCGCACTTTCCAGGGTTTGCTACCACTTTCACCAGGTATCTTTTAAACTCAGGAGTGAAGCGTTACAAGATGGGTTGAGTACGGGTGGGGAACGTCTGACAGAAGTCGGCCATTGATGCAACTAACATGAAATAAAGCAAACTCCAGAGGACGGCGGAAGACAGGAGGGCATGGAGTAATGTGGTCCATGGGTTGCAAAGAGTCGGACTCGACTGTGCGACTGAACAACAATGAGTGAAGACTTCTCTTCTGTTTGGCATTCCCTCATTAATGCTCCTTCCTGTTTCTGTGTTTTCTTTATTGTTGCTTTTGTTTTATACATGTATGTGCATTATGTATATATGTTTTTGATAGTTCAGCATGTTGAGGGCAGCTAAAAAGATTTTAATAACAACAGCAACAATGATAGCAGTTAATACCTGCTGAAAGTTTACTTTCATCTGGAAGCTATGTTGAACTCCCCCAATGAACAGAGGCTCTTCTGATGGTGCCCCAGGCTTTGGAATTGGTTTCCTCTTAGAAAGCTCGTAAGTATCCCTCTGTGTGATTAAACAAAGGTAAGTTAGAGCCTTTCTGTTCTGCTGCACTCCCCATAATAGGTTTGGATCCCGAGGAAGATTTTCACTAGCAGAAAGGGGGGCAATGTTGCTTCAGTGATCCATGTTCTGATCACATCCAGGTTAGATCATTTTAGTGTGGTCTACATGGGGCTGCCTTTGAAACCTGTCCAGAAACTTCATCTCATTCAGCATGAATGTACTGAAACATCTGGACTGGCTGTCAACTTGTGTCTGGGCACAATTCAAAGTGCTGATCCTTAACTTTAAGGCTGTAAGTGGCTTGAGACCAGCGTACTTCAAGGACTGTCTCCCCCCACATTGTTCAACGCACCTGCAAAGGTAAAGCAGGTGGCAACCAGAGACAGAGCTTGTGAAATGTCCTACCACTCGAGGCCTGCCTGGCAGCATACACTGTTTACTTTTATGTACCAGACAAAAACATTTATTTTACATAGGCTTTTAGTTAAAGTGTCGATCATTTAAACATTGTTATTATATTCTGCCTCTAGCCCCAGAACTGTTTTGTGAAACTAATTGTTAGTCTACTAGATTTTTGTTGCTGTTTTTATGCTCTAGCTTGGTGTTTAATGGTTTGCTAATTTTTAACCGTTTTAATGCTTTTTCGTGTTTTACTTGTAAGCTGCATCAAGCAGGTTCTCTTTAGAGAGTGTGTGGCTCAGTGGTTAAGACGTTGAACTGCTGACTGGAAGGTCGGCAGTTTGGCAGTGCGAGACCCGAGTGCTGCATGACAGAGTGAGCTCCCATCTCTGGTCCCAGTTCCTGCCAGCCTAGCAGTTTGAAAGCAAGAAATTGCAAGTAGATAAATAGGTACCGGTTTGGTGGGAAGGTAACAGCGCTTTGTGCGCCTGAGCATCTAGTCATGCTGACCACATGACCATGGAGACGTTTTTGGACAGCGCTGACTCTTTGGCTTGGAAACAGAGATGAGCACTGCCCCCTAGAGTTGGATTCAACTGGCTTTCGAGCAAAGGAAACCTTTACCTTTACTAAAACTTCTCTAATTACATTTTCATCAGTTCTCCCCTTCCACTGTAGACAATTGACTTGCCCTCATGGAATCCGGGGCCGGGCTTCTGGAAGGAGCATTTTGAGCTTCAGTGGGACAGGTGAGGTGAGAAAGTTCCATTCCACAGCCTGAAATTCCCTGAAAATTGTGTCAGCAGAAATTACAGCTGGATCCATCCTCTCAAAGGGATTTTTGTTGTTGTTTTGTTGTTGTTTGCTTTGCTGCTTTAGCCAGTGGTTAGGTTTTGGTGGCGGTGGGGATTGCTTTCTTTTATGGATGGTTTCAATAGGTTTAAGTGCATTTGATTTGAATGTCTTGTCCACTGTTTGAAATCTAATTGAAAAGGGATACAGAAATCTTTTCAATACACATAGGTTTTTGCAACAGGTTGTGATCAATTTTCCCTCCCATCCTTTTTTGACATTTTATTTGAGCCACTGCCTCTACAGGGAAGGCAACATTTTGAGATATGAAAATATGCCAGTTTTGTGTGTTTTGTTCTCTCTCCGTTTTGTATATGCTGATCATGAACAACTGCATGCTGAAGATGGATTACATCTTCCCATGCTAGTGTGCGTCATGATTTATGTCAGGGTGGAGAAAGAGGAGTGAACAACTTCTGTGGCTCTGCTTGTCCCTGGCTTCTAGTATTTCACATTGTGCCCTACAGCTTTGCAGTCCTGAATAACTCACAGTTTTGCCTGTCACATCTGTTTGCAGTACTTGACAGTTGTCATCTCCACAGGAATGCATTTTGTGCACATTTCTTTGTCATGGCTGCGCCGGGGATGTTCAGTGTGCCCTCAGTCCTTTTGTCGAGTTTTTTAACAACACATTTCATGATTTCAAAATAAATTAAACACCGTTTGTTGCTTTTGTCATGCAAAACAGCAATTACAACTTCAGAAAACGGTCTTTTAACTAAACGCAGCTTCTTATCTCCTCTGTCCGAGCAAGCAATTGGGCAGCACGCTTGCACAGAAGCCCCGTTCTGTGCTTTAACAGTATTCATATTTTGAAACAGATTTACATTTGCAACCGTTGAGCAGCAAAGTGTAGCTGCAAGGGCTGGGAAATTGCCATTTCCGACCCCGTCTTCAAAGCTCCAAAGTGGTCTTTTCAGCCTGCAATGACCAGTATTATACATACTGATTTCAAAAAGAAGGGTGATTGCATTTTAATGTATGCAGTCCCAATGCGTTTCATGATGTATAGCTCCTTTCTGCTGTTTGGATCCACTGTGTCCCAGGCAACTTTATGTATAGAATATGCATGAATGTCCATCAGAATGTGCAGATCCTCCCTATGTAAGAATCAAATGGAGAGTGGGAAAGTGTATTGTGCATTCTGAATAGCAGGGCTCACTGCTGTTACTGGTTTTTATTTACATTTTCTTAAAAACTAAACATTTCTAGGTTGGATTACTGCTTATGTAGGGTTTGAGTTTACCTTGATCCTAAATATCTTTCTCTGCAATCACACCGTTTAAGATATGATCACATCTCTGCTATGAGCCTGAGCTATTGACTTGAATGTATTTTAATTGAAATTTAATTTTTTTTAATAATTAGTGGCCTGCTGATATCTGCATTTCTATTTATACCTGCATACACATATCTGCATGTGTGTGTGTGTGTGTGGTATATATGTTAGGTGCTTTTATGGGTACTTACTGCAGCCCTTCAAGAAACTGCTCACAACCAATAACCTCTGCCTTGCTACCCCCTTGCAGGTGTATGTATCAGTCTGCAAATGTTTGACCCGCACCTCCTCCCTCTTAGGAAATTTATGATCTGACTTCTCTGTCAATTTTTGCAGGTGTGAAGTGGGAGGCTTGTGAATTCAGAAAGGGCAAAATTGACCCTCAAGGCCAGCACAAGCTTATGCATCAATTAAGTTCCACTTAAACCTTGTTTTGAAAGCTTACAGGGGACTTAAGAGCCTCGGAGTCCTCGCACTGACCTTCTACGGAAAGATGAATCTCACAATTACTTTTTGCGGCATCAGTGAAGGCATAAGTGGCTCCAGTCCCCGTGGCTGCGGAGATATTTCTTACCCAAGCGTAACAGCCACTCTTCACTTTTTCAAGAAGCATCTAAGTGTTTAGCCTACAGAAACATAGACTGAACCCTTTTAAAATGGAGACAGATATACTTTTGTGTCCCTCCCTCTTATTTATTTATTTCTTAAAGAAAAGTGTGGCGGGGGGGGGGAGAGAAAGAAATGTGGCAGTGCAAGTAAGGCCTTGGAATTAATCAGTCCCATCTGCATGCACAAAAGACATGACACAAGGAACAAAAAACGTCTGAGACAAAACTGTGTTTCTTTTCACAGGCAATAGGGGAAATTAATGTCAGCACTAGGCTGAAGACATAAAGAGAGTCAAAATTAAAAATCCTTTGAAAGCTTCCAACAAGATTCCTATAATCAGCTGAAAGATAAGTAATGATCAAAGCCCCCTTTAAAATAGTATTGTTCACCCCAATGGAACTGCTTAAATGTACCCTACTATTCAGCAGAAATTATATGAGATTACCGCTGAAACTATGCTATTGTTTCAATAAGGAGGCCAGATGTTTTAAGAGTGGGCTTTCCTTACCAGCATAGGTTTAAAAGCCAGAACTGAGAGAGAGAGAGAGAGAGAGAGAGAGAGAGAGAGAGAGAGAGAGAGATGCAGTTAAAAAGTAGTTAATTATTTACTGATACCACCATATAGATGTCCACTAATCTATTCTCATTACCCTATTTAGCTTGGCAGTCACTGAGTGCTCTGTCAGTGGAGGGTGTCTATGGTCTACTTTTTCTAATGCTGCTGCTTTCCAGTCTTCTGAGTTCTATGCATAGTGTCAGATGCCTCAGAAACACCTCCCTGTGTGGCAATAGCTTCCACACTAGAAGCACCACTAGAACAGGCACTTGAAGCTATTCACTGAGAGATCCAGTTCGCACAAGGCAAATTTCAGGACAGTGCATGGCCAACATCCATGCGCAAACCCATTCTTGTCAAGAGTTTTATAATTTCCCTGCCACTAATGACAACAGCTTGGAGCCTACAAACCAGTTCTGTGTGCACTAAATATTCTCTGCCACAGAGTGCATCCTCTTGTGCTAGCACTTTCATTTTTGTAAGATCAATGGCTTTCAACGAGAGAATGGCTTTTTTTGTAATGTCAGTCTCTCAACTATAATATGAGGAAATTAATATTAGCCTGCCTCACAAGATTCTCATAGAGATGGCATGAATAGGGATGGACACAACTGAACCACAAAGCAAAATTCATCATGAATTTTGTCCTGTGTGTGGTTTGTGAACCGAAGTCTGGGTTGGGTCTACCATCACAAACTTTCATGAACTTTTAAAGCAGTTCACAGAGGTTTGTGCACAGAGCAGAAAGCAGGGGTTTTAAAGGACTCTGATTCCCTTTAACCCCTGCTTTCTGTTCCCCACAAAAGCTGCAAAAACAGCTGTTTTGGGCTTTCTTGTGCACTTCCCTTAAAGTTTAAAGGAAGTGCACAAGAAACCCTGAAAAACAGTTGAGCAGCAGAGAGCTACAAACCGCATTTATTCCCAGTTCATGTCCATCCCTAGGCATGAGGTCCTTTACTCAGGAAAAGGAGCATTATAAATAATTTAAAATGATTTTCCATGTAGCTATGTTAGAATTTCTCTGAAAAGCAAAGTCTGTATGCTTCCTGGCCCCTCCCATTTCTTTATTTAAAACCATTTTGGTAACAAGATGACAGGTGACAAAAGATAAGGACAATTCTGTATCCCTCATTATTTATGTTAATTTGTGAAATAGCCTCAGGGATGGTAGCCATCAGAGCGTCAGCTTGACAGAGGCAAAATTCCTAAACTAGAGTGCAGAACCCCCAAATGGTTTGACAGCTTCACTAAACTTTTCAAGATGTATTGTCTGATACACTAGGCACTTTAAGAAAAAATATCTTTTTTTTTTACTTTGGTTGGTATGAATATGAAGTGGTTACTTCATTTGCTGTCCTTAAACAGTCTAAAAGTAAGTATTCCATATGTTAGACATCTTTATTTATGGTTGCTACAAATCTAGAGACAATCGCTCTTTGGTAGAGCATCTGCTTGGTATGCAGAATGTCCCAGGTTCAATCCCTGACCTCTCCCATTGAAAGGATCAGGTAATAGGTGATGTGAAAGACCGCCACCTGAGGCTCAGGAGAGCTCTTGTCAGTCAGAGTATAAGGTACTGAATTTGATGGATCAATGTTCTGAGTCAGTATAAACCAGTGTAATCTGGTTTAATTGCCTTTTGCTGAATGATTCCAAGAGAATGTGAATGTGTATTACCTGCAATGTAGTGGTTTGTACACCAGTTTGGTGTAGTGGTTAAGTGCGCGGACTCTAATCTGGGAGAACCGGGTTTGATTCCCCACTCCTCCACTTGTGCTTGGCTGGATGACCTTGGGCAAGCCGTAGTTCTGATAAGAGCTGTTCTTGAAAAAGAGCAGTTTCTGCCAAGAGCTCTCTCATCCCCACCTACCTCATAGGATGTCTGTTGTGGGGAGGGGAAGGGAAAGAAGTTTGTAAGCCACTCTAAGACACCTTCGGGTAGTGAAGGGCGGGGTATAAATCCAATCTCTTCTTCTCTCTTCTTCTTCTTAAAAAAATTGTCACATATATTGTAGGCAACCATAGCTTTTAGAGCCTACAATATGTTCCTTCCACTTACACAGCCACCAAGCAACAGAAAAATATATTGGGAGCCAGGGTTTTTTTTTTGGGGGGGGGGAAGAGGTGCCAGAGCTCTCAAGAGGGAAAGGAAGTTTTCAATCTGTTGGAGTAGCTCATGACGGAGCAATGGTATGACTCACTAGCCCTGTTCACATCTTACAGTTCACATTTTACATATAAGAAAGAGCCAACATACATTCACTTTACAAAGGAAACTGGGGACAGTATCTGGATAAATGATGGATTTAGGTTTAATTCACACATTCAGCTGATAATTACTTAATGGACTTATAAAGAAAAACTAAGGGTAGATTGTACACAGTTTATACATACCTTCACTGTAGCCTGTGAACATGGATAGTTTAAAGCACTCTTATGTGACAATGGGACCATCTATAGCAGGGCTTATCAACCTTTTTAAGCTTGTGGGCACCTTTGGAATTCTGATACAGTGTGGTCCCGGTCACACAGAGAGTTTTGGCCTGGGAGAGGGATGGATCGGGGGTGCAGCAAATGGGTGCAATCTCACTGCAACATCTGGGAAGCGGCGCGCACCCATCCCCGATCCGTCCCTACCCCCGAAAACCCACAGCAAAAAAGAACCACCGACAGAGGTGGTCTTACCTGAACGGCCGCGGCAAGCATGGCCGTGGGATCGCCAGCGCATCCTTCTACTGGTGCATCCCCGGCACCTGGCCAAACTGCACATGCGCACACATGGGCAGCCGGCTACCTCGGTCTCCGACTGTGGCTTCCTCCCCGGCATCTGATC
>NW_015164198.1:452891-467868 GCF_001447785.1 Gekko japonicus
CCCCCCCCGCCAATGGCTGCTGCAGCTTACCTTCAGTCACAGAGGGAATATCCCTGTGCTGTGGTAGCAAGATTTTTTAAAAAATCTGACCAGCCAATCAGAAGCCTAGCTGAGCACACAATCCGAATCCACCCTCTTTCTGAGAACACTTGGTGTGTCCCAGGAAAGGTGTCCAGGTGCCAGGGTGTCCCCAGGCACCACATGTAGAATCATATAGAATGTAGAATGATATAAAATTCTATAATTCTATATGAGTCTACATCGGGGACCACTAATCTCTATGGTATGTCATGCATCAAGCAAAGCTGTGGCAAAACAAAGCTTAATATTGCGTACAACAAGGCAAAGTGTAACAAGGAAGTGTGGAGGGTTACAAAAGCATTTCTAAAAGTGCAATATATTGACGTTCTTTCTGAACACAATACAGATTTCTTCCCATTTTCTAATTCTCCTCCAACCCAAGACAGCATATCAACAAGGACTATGGCTCTCTGGGTTTGAATGCACAGATTTCAGGACAGTTTTAATGAGATACTGAACTTGCACAAAGTCACACAGAGAAAGCTCTTGTGCCTCACCAGCATCACATTTAAATCAAGACTAACTCTTGGATGCCAAGAAACTCGGAAAGACCGGTCACCTTTCACCATTTCTGGCAATTATTCAAGGATCTCTACTTCTGTTCGATTTTTTTCGCTAGTGGCAGAAACCCCCATGACATTCGAGGGCTCATATGGGCTGCAATCACACATTCCTTTAGATCCGACATAGGTGCAAATGCCTGATGGGTCTAAAGGGAGCGATCAGATAGCAACATCTGGGAAGCGTCCCACAGTCGTCAGCAACCCATGCTGCTCCGCCACGGGAGTGGAGTTAAAAGACACTGGGGAAAGTAAGGCAGTAAACGAGTTGCTACGGGCCATGGACAGACTTCCCCCTGTCTGATCGCTCAAGCATGCTCTCATGCCATTGGGATGGTCTGATCAGGCCATCCTGTCTCTGTGCTGTTGCCCCCACCTTTGCAATATGTGCATCATTGCATACTCCACTGCAGGGCCCTCAGTGTGGAGGTGCAAATCCTCATTTATGTGCATGGGAAACAAAGGGCCAAAAAAAACCCAACTCACCCACAGTTGTGTCTGATCACACAGTGACGGGCTGAGCCCGCAGCTTCAAAGGGCTGTGTGATCTCGCAACTGCATGTCAAATTCCTCCGGAGGAAATAGCCTCCCTTCCCCTCCGCTTCAACTGGCATGTGTGACTGCAGCCATGGCATACCAAATTATCTCCTGAATTCTGACAGTCTTATTTAGTAATGGACAAATGTTTATTCCATTGAGACTGATTAGAATCTTACCTTTCCTGTTGTCCTTGCAGGAAGGAGAAGCCAGTGTCCTTTTGATATAAAATTATGTATAGAGAATTTCAATGAGAGGCACTGCACGTTTGCTAGAGCCTGGCATGTATTTAGAAGCAGACAAATGCCAGTGAAAACCTCTCCAAGCCATCTAAAAGAAACAAGGGAATTCTATTAGTAACCTATGAAAACAGGCTGGTAAATGGATGAGGAGAATGTAGTCAGTTGGCTTTCGGTACCTGTTTCCTCAGGACAAAGCTACCAAAACAGTTGTATCCACAGCCTTAGTCATTTCTTTGGTTTTGGTAAAATTTAAAACATGAACTGGTAAAAGTCACATCTGTCCTTTTCAGTCTCTTCACACATTTCACCACATGGACAGATGTTTCTCTGCTTTCTCTGTTACCCTTTAAAGGAATAACAGTATTTGCATAAGCAGAGAGAATTCAAACTTAGATAATCTTCACACTGCTTTAATTTCTAATTTTGTGAGTGTGTGAGTGTTCTGTACCCCTCATTATGTTTTGCCTCCTCATAAAGCAGACATTGTGAGTAGCACACATCTGTGGAATCTGGCTTACATTTTTTTTCCTGTGGTCCTGTCCTTCCAGAAACAGGAAGGATTAATTACTATGGGCCAGCTCTAGACGCACCCCCATGCTTCTTAACACACCAAATTAATTCAGAGTTGACAAAACTCTTTCAGACACAACCTGTTTCCTGCTGATGGTGCTTTATTAGCATATTCTTCCCAGAAAAAAATGTCTCACGAACCCTTTTTACCTCTCCTCAGAGTTCAATTTGTAAAGCACTGAGTGACAGGCAGCAAAATGGCTTGAATATATCGGAGGCAAGTTGCCAAAATCCTCCCGATACAAGCACTTAGGAGCCTTTGTTCTGAGTACATTAAAGTCACAGAAGGTCCATGTACAGTAGGCAGTACAGGGCAGACAGGATGTTCACAGTAAGACAAAACAGCAGGTGATAAATGACATTAAATAACAGTGAGAATTTACCACAGACTAAATTAACTACTGGAGTGAAATGTTCCCGGCTCTAAGGCTATATTAACAGTGAATTTATAATTAGGTGATTATAATTCTTTTTAGTGTTCATGGAAGTCTATATGTAAAAATGATGAAGACAGAGACAACCCTATTTGACTCCAGAGACAAGCTGCTGGAAGTGATTTTTTTTTTTAAGAAAAGAAAAGATGGAAAATAATTCCTATTTTAGTCCTTATAAAGTCATTTGTAAGAGAAGTACTTCAGTGTAAATTAGCCTGGATATCTAGTATACATAAATTCATAACATTAGAGTCACAGAAATCATTTTAAGTCATTTGAAATGAGAACTCCTCTGAGCACCATGTTAAAAGCTCACAAATGAAAAGCTGCTCTCTTTATTTGAATAGGGATCATTTGAATGTTGAGAATATTGTAGTCATTAAACATTCAGAAGCCTACCTTTAACCTATCTTCATCCCATTTTGTAATTGTAAAATGACTTAGGTGCTGAACATATTAAAGGTGTAGTCCTATGGAGAGTGATTTCAATCTAAACCTGTTGAAATCGATAGGTTTACAATGGAGCAGCTCTGCATAGGATTGCATTGTGAAATTTTTGGAGATAACCTATTGTGACTGGAAGATACCTTTCTTGTTTCAACTCAGACCCTCTGGGTTCAATTAAAAACTGTTTATATAGTCCAATAGTTCAAACATTAATTCACAAAGGTAAAGCGCAAACCATAGAGCTCAAAATACTAATCCATGCAATAATGAGTTAGTGTACCTCATGACCTTTATTATCTTTGTTTAGTATGGTATTGTATCTGTTTAACAAGGTCAGAAATTGCTGTGGTTAAAGTCACAGCTCCATGAAAAACCATGAGCAAGCACAGCAACATAGCCAATGAAAAGAGAAGTCTAGCTTACCTTAACTAGACCTTTAACTTCCCAACTCAAGCTATCCAGGTGGGGCATAGTATAGAATGGATTGGTTTGGCTACCACCTTGTTAATCGCAGCCATTATCCTTGAAGCCAGCAGTTCCCTCACAAGTACTGTAGGGCTGACGGGTGTGTGTGTGAAGAAGAACACATTTGTTAATGCCCTGGACTGCATGACAGACACAGCAGTAAGCTCTGAACCACCTGAAGGGTAGGATTCTCCCTGCCATTACCCATCTCAGAAGAGATATTATTTTCAAAATCGTCTCTTTTTACTCCCTTCTCCTTTGTAATCCTTTCTATTTTTTTCTTCTACACACTTGACCTTCAGCTGCAATATGAAATTCTTAGCTATTTTAATACCATGCCTACCATGCCTCTGCTGAATCTACCTTCACTGAGTTAGCAGCCCTCTCCTAGCAAATTTTATGCAGCTGCAACTCCACCAGTGCTAGCATCACTCCAGTGAACATCTGTTCCATAGATATAACCTAAGAACCACTAAGCAATTCCAGCCCGGGAATAGCAATGAGGTCATTGGCCCTCACATGGATGACAATATCACCTTCCTGGGATATTCTGTACAGTTGTGGTAATATGACACAGATATTAAACATTTGGAAAGATACCTATTGGCCACTGTTCAACTCTGTCTCACATCTGGTGACTTTAGTCTTCAGTGAACATGGACTCTGTGGTCACAGATCTGAACTTCCAACAGGTGTCTCATCAAGTTTACATAATATAAAGAAAGCTTGTAATCCTAGTGGACTCAAACATGTAAAATTTCCCATATACAAGCGCGTCACCTAGATAACCTGGGAACAGGCACCCAAGCTGAGGCTCAGATATTCAACTGATATTTTTTTCCAGAATGTCAGCTCATTAGAAAATGAAAGTTCATCACTCAGTTATAAACAGTGTCGTGTATGTGTGAAACAGTCATCCAAGATCAGACATCAACAGTGTTTTCACATCACTAACATTGTATCTTACACAATACTTGTCAATGGAGTTCATCTGCCAGAATATTGTAGAGATATTTAAAGAAGATGCCCTGACCTGGGTGCTCCAAGCTAGCCTGATCTCATCAGATCTTGGAAGCTAAGCAGTGTCACCTTGGTTAGTATTTGGATGGGAGACCAACAAAGAATTCCAGGGTCACTAATCAGAGGAAGGCAAGGACAAACTACTTTTGTTGGTCTCTTGTCGATGGGGTTGCCATAAGTTGGCTGAGACTTGACAGCACTTTATACACACACACATCTAACAAAGCATCCAAATTCCCACCTTTTTAATTTATCCCAGGTTCAGATTTACTTTTGCCTTCATAGCCGCATGGCAGTGCCCTTGTGCTGCCAAATTTACAGCATGTACCTCCAACCCTGGCAGGCTCCACCCACCATGCTGGGACACCTTACTATCTGATCAAACTTCACCTTATTTTGCTGCTTTAACAACTTCATTTTCCATTGCTCATAACTTCATCAGCATATGCAATTGCACTATGTGGCATATTTATGAACTCTAAAACCATACGTATTTTATAAAACTTTAAATGCTACAAGGAAAAAAGGTGAGTTATACTCACAGGATTTGAGAGAGTCCTGCAAACTGCTATATTCTGTGCTACTTGAGCACATCTGATAGGCAAGGGGAAAAAATGAAAAGCCAGAACATACAAAAGAAAAGAAAGTGCATTAGAAACTGACTCATACAGCCATAATAGCCTTAGCAATATACCTGAATGTTGAGTTAAACCTTTTAACACTGAAAACAGTGAACTTTTCTGTACTATATAATAATCATACAGATTATAGCATATTCACAGTGGACAAAATTAGTCACATTTAAACAACAAATATATACTTAAAATATGTGTATGTCTACAGCATCTAATTCTGCTGTTTGTCTGACATAAACATCTCCATATTATATATTCTGAGTGACTTTAGTCTTGTCTTTAAAAGCATTCCACCCATTTCAAAAGAGAAAATATTTCATGGGAGGTTCCCCCCACCCCCAACATTCCACCAGATTTCCCAAACAACCTTCCTTTCATTTCATTGATCTCAGAAGGATGCAACTCTGCCTAAGATTGCATTGTTAATCTGGCAACCCCTGGAAAACTGGGGGAGTGGAGACTTACTAAACTGGTGTCCTTGAATGCCTCAACATCACTTCAAGCTGCATAACAGAAAGTAATGTCACCATGTCATGGGATGCTGAGAACTTCCTCAAAGCTTTCCACTAAAAGCCATAGTGTTTTGGGTGAATCCTGGAGCTTCCCATGACACAGTGATGTCACTTCCAGTTACACAGCCAGAAATTATTTCGCAGCATGCCATTTTACCCCCATTTCCCCCCTGCCATCTTATTGAGTGGAGGTGGGGGACAGAGGCTAAGGGCAGGAGGTTTGGTGGGCAACATAGCCACACTACTCTCCAGTGTCAGGACTAGAGGCACATTACCCTACCTCTAATTTAAGAGGGTATGGACTCTGATTTCTTCTCTCTCCTGTGGCCTCTTTCTATCTCATGCAATAACAGGCAAGGAGTGAACCTGCTGCTTAAAGTCACATGACAGGCTTTCAAAATAATTTGAATGGGAAGCAAAATGAATATTCAGGATTACCCAGGACCAGTTACAGTGCAAACCAAAGCAAAGTTGTACCCATCTGCATGCATTGAAGTAAATGGGGAAATTAAAATGGGGTAACCATTGTTGGAAACTGGAGTGCTGGTTTACCTGGGGTTATCACCTGACAATCCTGTGTGATTCAGGACAGGTAGGATGAATTTAAGGAAGGAGGAGGAGGAGGAGGAGGAGGAGGAGGAGATTGGATTTATACCCCACCCTTCACTACCCAAAAGTGTCTCGGAGTGGCTTACAAACTCCTTTCCCTTCCCCTACCCACAACAGACATCCTGTGAGGTAGGTGGGGCTGAGAGAGTTCTGACAGTTAACTGCTCTTTTTCAAGAACCACTCTTATCAGAACTATGGCTTGCCCAAGGTCATCCAGCCAGGTGCAAGTGGAGGAGTGGGGAATCAAACCCGGTTCTCCCAGATTAGAGTCAGCACACTTAACCACTACACCAAACTGGCTCTCTGTCAGTCTTACTCTGGTCAGCCCTTGGATGGGATGTTAGCTGAGAACTCTGTGCAGGGGATCGATCCTAAGTAGGTCTACTCAGAAGCAAGTCCTATTTTATTCAGTGAAATGTATTCCCAGGAATGTGTTTTTAGGACTGTAATCCATGCCACCAGCAAAGAAAAATAGAAATAAAAAGTGCCTGGAGATGAATGGATGTGAGCATCTACATACACATTCCTAGCAGCTTGGGGAATTGCTCATTGACAAACAAATGTTGCATGTATGGTTCCCTAGTTTGATTCAATACCTAAAGTTGTGCAATCATAGCCCCCCCCCCTTTTTAAGTGTTTGGAAGAGGAAGGGGTGTGGATTTGGTCCGCTCCTTCTCTTCCTTTCCTGCAAAACAACTGATTAGAAATATTTCAGCTTTCAAAAATGCCGACATGCCCCCACCTATGCTCATGCCGCATGGGACTGAGGCTGCACAAACTGTCTGTTTGTAACTATGAGGGCAGTTGACATTCAAAACAAAACTCCCCAAGACTGCTTAAAGTATTTAATTATGGAGTGAAAGGGGCACTTTTTAAATGAATACAAAATTTCTGAAATAAGGTAACCAGAACTGTTTTCTAAATATAAACATACAGTTTCCATGGGATTGTGATGCTGTTTCGTTTTCATTTCCACTACAACTAAGTAGTAGAAGCAGTAGGATACACTTTCAGAAACCCCCACACACAACTATGTTTATATATTTAATTTTTGAGAATTGTGTGAATTCAGAGGGTGAGAATCCAGTATGATACTATGTCCACTCCCCCCTCCCCCAGTCCAAAAGCCAGAACACACACAGTCCCTCAGTATCATGGCTTCTTTTGCAACAATGGGTCAAATCAGTAATGGTATGTCAAAAAAGATTTTCCAGCCTGAACACAGCTTTGCCTGGGAACTGAAGCAATGGCTTACTTTGTACTTCATTTTGCATCTGATGAATTCTTTTATGTTACCTGGTGTTCAAAAAGAACTAAAGGTGTTTCCTCACATTTCTGCTTACCTCCTTCCATAAGTGATACAGGAGTTTGTGGAATTCTGAAAACACAGATTTGTAATTAGCACATCAACATAGCTCTGTTGGGAAGTCCTGTT
The DNA here is from genome assembly GCF_001447785.1 of Gekko japonicus. NCBI lineage: Eukaryota > Metazoa > Chordata > Lepidosauria > Squamata > Gekkonidae > Gekko > Gekko japonicus. Next base: position 460,440 of record NW_015164198.1, read on the forward strand.
TGCAGCCCAGCCCCTTCAAACTGTGAAGCTTCCAGTTGGGAAAAGAAAAGACTGGGACACCAACTGACATTAAATCAAAGTATGAGTATAAACCAGGTGGTCCAAATTCTGGGTCAATTGATAGTCTCAAACAAGAGTGTCTGTTCCTAGTTCCGACTCCATTCTGTATAATGAAGATTACAGAATGCCTGTCTTTATGGGTTGTTATGAACTGTGAACTTAGAAAAAGCACAATATAAATGCTGGGTATTAGTTATCAGGTGTACCTGTTAAAATGGTGGATGTGAAAATAGTCCTGAAGTTTTAAAGGAAGAATTGTGTGGTGGCACAGTTGCATACAATGGCTACATTCAAGTTTTCATATGCCAGGTCCCTCTGGCTTCTGAAAAGGATAAAGAAACTCAATTTAAACGCACACCTTTAAGGTCAAATGACAGAGCAAGGCTGATACATTCTCAAAGGAGTAGCATTGTTACATAAACCCAAATGAAGAAGGAAGGTCAATTCCTCACTGAGAGGAGGTGAGCTGACTTGTGGTCTTTTTCTTCATGGTTTCCCAGGAAGAAAAGAAGAAACCATTCCCACCCCCCCTCCTTAATCTCCATCTCTGCTCTTTTCTCCCTGACCTGACACGTAGACTAAATGTTCCCTTTGGCATTCTTACATTCTAATCTCCCTCACACTTTTCATCGCCCTGGTTGAGCTCTAGTCTCTTCAGCTCCTTAGCCACTTGATGCATTCATTTCTGGTCACCTACCACTGTCTCGCCTGTCACCAGCTGCAAAGATCAGACGAGCTTTCCCACATGCCACTTTATTCAGCTTCATTGGGAGCATATTTTGAAAAGAGCTGAAACACAGATAGGCGAAACGGCAATTATAGCAAGAAGTCATTCTTCTGCAAACTGTTTTCCAATGTGAGATAAGCAGATGTCACTTTTTCCTCGATGACACGACATACTTGTTTTTCCTTATGATTCTAACACATTTTATACAGACACGTCCTCTGTGTTAGCCTGCAAAGATGAATTCTTTATATGAGAACCGGAATAATTGTCTGTAAAATAAACAGTACTTCAGTTTCTAGAAATTTTTCTGTCTGGTCAGGAAGAGGTTTGGAGATAAAAAGAATACTTTGAGGGAACTGTCTCTCACCGTAAGCATACAGATGACAGCTTAAGTGTGGCTTGAGAAAGAACAGATACTTATCTAATTTGAGCAGATATAAAGAAGATATTTATATCAGCCCTTTTTCCCTTTCCCTTTTTATTCAAAATATGTAGTAATTTCCTGTTGACTTCGTGGGCCACAAATGCATCAAAAGCGAGCACCTAACTCTTATGTGGTCTTTCACAGCAGAGCACAGCAAATACTTATGTGTAGGGTGGGTGTCATTCTTCATTACAAACTGTCATCTTTTTTAAAAATACGTTGTCAACAACATTTTTTAAAACAGTTTTTATTCCCAAGAGCAATAGCGTGGGGACTAAATATCATTTTGTTGTGCTGTTTTGGAGACATATCATAATTTATGAAATTAAAGGCAGGATATGAAAAACTACCGATGGTTCATGTTATTACTTCCCACTTCCGTAGTGAACTACTTTGAAATTCTTAAGCTGAACTGACTTGGAAATGATCTTGGAAGCTTTAATGGGTTCATAACACAGTAGTCCAGCTATGGAAACCAAATACGCACAAACCTGTAAGTTTTCTTTAGAGTCTAGATTCATTCCAACTGAATCTTAAAAAAACAAAACAAAACCTACCTGGATTCACCTAACTGGTCAAATTTTAGCCCTCTATTTTACACCTGTCATTTTTAGCTCTTACGTGAAAAGGATAGCAGCATAAAAGATACTGGGGGGGGAATCACACAAACTGCTCTGGAAACAAATTGATATTTCAAGTGATATGAGTACAGTTCACTGAACAATGGTTTTTTTATCCAAAATATATGTTTGGACACAGAAATAGTAAATTACAAATACTCAGCTCAGCCCTAGTCAAAGGGAATCATACATCTGTGGAGCTGTATATGCGACTAACAAAAAAATACCATCTATGTGATTTTCTTGCCACTGAATATATCTGGCTGGGTATATGTATATCTACACAAATATATATGGGACCTTTCTGTCTCCTACAAACAAGATGAATATAGGAAGAAGTGCTTTCGGTAAGAGAGCAATTCCCCTCTTTCATTGTATCAGTTTTCTATCCAGGCCTATACTATGAAAGAGAAATGCCCACTACCTGCCCAGAGTAGGCATGTGTAGAATCGCATTTCTTTTGCAGAACACTGCCTTCAAAATGCCAAGTAATGATTGTCTTTTACCATGACTCAAAAGTTCTTTTGTATACTCTCAACAATTAACTTAACATCATGGTAACACTGGGTGGAAAATTATTCCACATTCCCTCATGCAGCTATGGCAGATGGCAAATTAATTGCTGATGCATCCATTTTTGTCAGCTTCCGAATCCATCACCCCCTGCATAAAAAAAAACTACAGGAAAAGCAACACTGCAATAAGATAAACAAATGTATAACCATGGAGAGCCAGGGAAAATATTGCAAACAATATTTTTAGCCACTTGTGTGCAAGCATCTGTCAAAATGTCAGCCCACAGTACCTTCCAAGACCTATAATAAAGGCATCTATTTACAGTCTTCAATATCCAAGGTGTAGTCTCAAGTTTCCAATAGATAGATTATATAGAAATAAAATAACTTTTTGGGATAGGAAAAAAACAGCACACAGAACAAAAAAAAGTCAAATATAATTTGGTTTCACCCTCCCATTTTTGTTGGCACTGACTCACTCTTAAATATTCAGTGTTTTCCCAGTGTCACCAAGGGCAAAGAAGAATTCATTGAAGACAGTGGCACAAATATATGTCTAGCAGTTACATTTAAAAAAGCAGAGAAGGACCACTATTCTTTAAAAATTGTACTGTGTGGGCCTCTTATAATTATGATCGTATAAACAGCACCAGGGGTCATTTCCTGCAGGAGCGCACAGGAGCGGAGCTCCGGCAGTAAAGAGCCCAGGGGGCGGGCACATGCAACAAGCCCCGCCCCCTGCTCCCAGCAGCCCCAGGCTATGAGGAGCAAGAAGCAGCCAGGTAAGTTGCAGTGGGTGTTGCCGTCTGACACACTTCCAGTGATATCAGGGCCGGGGGTGTGGCATATGCAAATAAGTTATCCTAATGAGTTATGCTAATGAGCTCCTGATCCCTGCACAGCACACTGAAATTAGTGAGTCGTATCTACAGGTCACACTCCATGGTCTCTGGCTTGGATCCAGAATAGCGTTTCTGTGAGTGAAAGAGTTTCAACTTGCAGAGTATGTATTTTCCACCTTCCTACTCCTGCAGCAGCTGACTGAAATGGGGCATTTCAGCTTGCCACTGAAGGGAGAAGTGGGAAAATCATGCACTGTAGATAGAAATCCTTGTGCCCATAGAAACTCCATTCTGGAATCAAAGTATAATCCAGCAATATTCTTCTGCCAACAGAGGGGCCTTCCTAGGGTCACTGAAGTCTTCTTCCAGTGAATCAAAGCTTCTTTAACTCAAAAAAGATGCTACAAAGCAGAGGAAAGTCAGGGGATCCTAATCAGTAATTTTTTGTAAAAATGGAATAATCGTGAAAAAATTCAACATTAGCCATCTCCAAAAGTCTTGCTGAACAGATCTATCATAAATGCCTTACCCAAATTTCCAGGAGAATCCACTTCCTGAGTCAGACAGAGCAGGTAAACCCTAATCCTTACATACCTAAATCTGGCATATGCAAAGAAGAAATTTCTTCCTGAAATAATCTGGTTCCAGACTGTATATGGCTGCAAAGTGCAATTACAGCATCTTGAACTGAGTCTGGAAATCAGTGACCAGCTGATCTTCCTTAAAATTGAAGTAATACGTTCCCTAAGCGTGGCACGAACCAGGCTGCTCATGTATGTATGCTCATCTTCCCATGACCTCAGTATAGGATATCCAGTGTGGTATAGTGGTTAGGGTGCCAGACTAGGATCTGGGAGACCCAGGTTCAAATCCCCACTCTGCCATGGAAGCTTGCTGTGCCAGTCGTACACTCTCAGCTTAACCTACTCACAGGGTCCCCTCTGGGAAGAAAGACAGGATATGAATAAAGTAAATAAAAATATAGAAGTCGTAAAAAGACTCATGATTCAAGATGCTTAGAAAAGTCCAAAACTTTTCACATAAGTAGTTATGCTGAGAACGTTGACATGCCTGTGATCCCCAGATTCTCTTTGGGTTGCTTCAGGTTTTTTAAATGGGATTTGTTTCAAGCATGTAGCTGAGCATCTTTGCATTTAAACAGCAACCACTTGGGCTACATGGTGATAGCCAGGTAATCCCCTGCACTCTGCAGGCCAGGCAAGTCAGGTCTCCTCTGGAGCATCATGAAGCTCTGTCCAGGATCCTGGGGAGAATGCTTCTTCTTTTCCTCTGGCTCTGGGATGGGGGGTTGTGTGCAGCCAGTCAAGCACTTTGCCTCCTTTGGGCCACCTCAGCCCAGGCCGTCTGCTGCTGCCATTCCTGCAAAGTGAGAGCATCCCCTGGGGTGATGTGGGCCCGGGTTTGCAGCCTGCCTGGCAGAGACCTTGTGGTTATTTCAGCGGTGGTGGCAAGGTCTCCTTTGCAGCTTCTGGCATGGCAGGCAGCCTCTGGCTCTGCTGGAACATTGGCAGCAGGCACCTCTGCAGTGTTTGGCCCTCCCTGGTGTCCCGAGGTCCTCCTAGGTCGCTTCTCCTGAGGACTCTGAGTCGGAGTCACTGGGCTGGGCAGAGGAGGTCATGACAGGTAAAACCTTGGCAATTTGTAGTAAATTTGTGATCGAGCTTGTGATAGCTTTGGTTCTTGCAAGCAAAATCCTCTTGAGCAGAAGACAGTCATGATCATAACCAGGTTATTATTGACCTACTCACTGAGAACAGAACCATTGTAGGACACTTCCTTTTTGGGAGGGCACTGTTAAATGCATCTTTTAAATAACCCTACAGAGAATACAGGCCAGTCTGCAACATCATTCAGGAAGTGAGCACAAGAACTGATCACACTGTTAGTCCCCCATGATCACGGCAATCAGCAAGTGATAGTGTCAGAGCAAGTCTCAGTTCAGATTCAGAAATATATTCTTTTCTCTTAATTATGTGTATTTCAACAGGTTTCACAAAAACCACCCTCTCCCTTCATTTATTTCATTGTTTTGTCCCTTCAGTTGTGCCGGCCAACACAGAGGCTGCCATTTTGTTTCTATTCCCTTTTTTAAAAACGGAGTAATTACTGTTCTCACCTTCATTTCAGGCATTGTCCCATAGGCATATTTAACTGGTGGTGTGACATCACCATAAAAACTAAAACAGAATGAAGGCACTACTTTCTGCTCTCAGACTGGCAATGTTTTTGTTCAAGGAAAAAAATGGAAGAAATGACGCTTGTCTACTGTAGAAAGCACAAGTGCTGCAACTGATAAGTAAAGCAAACTTTTTTTCTTGCTTTTGCCCAGGGATACTCAGTTGGTCCAATCTAAACTGGCGATTTCCATCAAATCCTTGTTCCTACTGCAACCTGCCCTTGTATCATTCTTTTAGTCCCCTATCCCAGTGGAGCAGCATTTAATGGATATCTATGGGCTGCAGTCAGTGTTCCCCCTAAGCCGAGTTAGTGTGAGCTAGCTCACAGTTTTTTAGCCTCCGGCTCACAATTTTTTGTCTTAGCTCAGGAAGGACGGCTCCAGAGGAAACTGATTTATGCAGTGGCAAAATCGCTCACTCACAACTTTAATGCCAGCAGCTCACAAAGTAGAATTTTTGCTCACAGGACTCCACAGCTTAGAGGGATCATTGGCTGCAGTGGAAGGGGAGGTGGGCAAGTTCTATTCTGATACCGGAAAATTTAGTTTGAATCCACTGGTTCCATCCCAGTAGCAGCCCTAATCTAGATAGCCTAGGCTTGACTGATCTCATCAGATCTTAGAAGCTAAGCATGGTTGGCCTTGGACACTACCTGGATGGGAAACCACCAAGGAAGTCCAAGTTTGCTATGCAGAGGGAGAGCAATGGCAAACTACCTCTGAGTGACTCTTGCCTTGAAAATCCTACAGGGTCGCCATAGGTTGGCGGCAACCTGACTGTTCACTTTCCACCACCAATGGTGTCATGAGGATCTCTTATGCCCCCTCTTTCTTCACATATTTTAACCAGGGGTCTTTTGGGGCCGGAGTGCACCTGAGAAACCCTACAGCAGCCCAGGAGCTGGCACAAATGGTGGTGGCAGCAAGCCCCGCCCCCAGCTCCCCATGCTGCGGCCTGTTGTTGGCCTTCCAGGCCCGCGCTGGAGCTCTGTGGCCCCAGGAAGGCCTGAGGAGTCCCGTCGTCTGTGTCCTGGGGCCTGCACTGGAGCACTGCGGCCCTGGGAGAGCCTGAGGAGGCCCGACATCGGCCTCACAGGGCTCGCGCTGGAATGCTGTGGCCCCAGGAGAGCCTGAGGAGGCCTATCGTCGGAGTCCCGGGGCCCACGCTGGAGGGCTGTGGCCCTGGGAGAGCCCAAAGAAGGCCTGTTGTTGTCATCCTGGGGCCCACGCTGCAGCGCTGTGGCCCCAGGAAGGCCCGAGGAGGCCTGTCATTGGCGTACCGAGGCCTGCGCTGGAGCACTGTGGCCCTGGGAGAGCCTGAGAAGGCCCGTTGTCATCGTCCCGGGGCCCGCGCTGGAGCACTGTGGCCCTGGGAAGGCCCAAGGAGGCCGTCATCTGAGTCCCAGGGCCCACGTTGGAGCACTGCGGCCCTGGGAGAGCCCAAGGAGGCCTGATGTTGTCATCCTGGGGCCCACGCTGCAGCGCTGCAGCCCCAGGAAGGCCCGAGGAGGCCCGTCATTGGCGTACCTAGGCCTGCGCTGGAGCACTGTGGCCCTGGGAGAGCCTGAGAAGGCCCGTTGTCGGTATCCCGGGGCTCGCGCTGGAGCACTGCAGCCTCGGGAGAGCCCAAGGAGGCCCGTTGTCATCGTCCCGGGTCCCGCGCTGAAGTGCTGTGGCCCTGGGAAGGCCCGAGGAAGCCCGTTGTCGGCCTCCTGGGGCCTGCGCTGGAGCGCTGCAGTCCTGGGAAGGCCCGAGGAGGCCCGTTGCCCATGCTGGACTGCTGTGGTAAGTGAGGGATCCATGGGGGTGGAAGGGGCTTGATGGGGGTGGGAGAGCCTTCCTCCCCCCATCTCTTTGCCCTTTTTTTCCCCTCCTTTCCTTCTCGCCTTTCCTTTTCTTTCTCTCTTTCTTTCTCTCTTTCCTTTTCTTCCTTCCTTCCTTCCTTCCTCTCTCTCTTTCTTTCTCTCTCCCCCCTTCCTTCCTTCCTTCCTTCCTTCCTTCCTTCCTTCCTTCCTTCCTTCCTTCATCCCTTTCTTTCTTCTTC
>NW_015164198.1:467899-470706 GCF_001447785.1 Gekko japonicus
TCTTTCCCTCCTTTCCTTCTCTCACTTGGGCACTTCTCTCACTTGCCTGTCCATCAGACAAGGTGTGAGAAAGAAGTACTTTTCTCCCTTTCTCACAATACAAGAACTCGTGGGCACTCAATAAAACTGCTGAGCAGTCAGGTTAGAATGGATAAAAGGAAGTACTCCTTCACCCAAAGAGTGATTCACACATGGAATTCACTGCCACAGGAGGTGGTGGCAGCTACAAGCATGGACAGCTTCAAGAGGGAATTGTGTTTATCCAATGTGTGTTTATCCAATATGTTTATCTTTGGAGCAGAAGTCCATTAGTGGCTGTTAGCCACAAATAATAGATAGGAACTCTCAGGCTGGGGCAAGTGATGCACTGTATTCTTGGTGCTGGGGGGGGGCGGCGGCACAGCAGTGGGAGGGCTTCTAGTGTCCTGGCCCCACTGGTGGACCTCCTAATGACACCTGGTATTTTTGGCCACTGTGTGACAGAGTGTTGGACTAGATGGGCCATTGGTCTGATCCAACATTGGCTTCTCTTATGTTCTTCCCTTCTCTCTCTCTTTTCTTTCCCTTCTTCTTTCCTTCCCTCTTTCCTTCTCTCTTTTTATTCCCTCTTTCCTTCCTTCTTTCCTTCTATTTCCTCCTTCTGTGGCCCAACTCTAATGAGAAGGGGTTTAAACTTTAAACCCCTTCTCTCTTCACTTCCCTCCCCCCGCAGGCCGGCTGGGGAAGGGAAGGGGAGGCTTTTGAAGATACCTCCCCCCATTTTGCTTCCCCTTCTGACATCACTTCCGGTGATGTCAGGGGGTGTGGCATATGCTAATGAGCTATTATGCTAATAGCCTAGTGGCTCATTAGCATACCTTATGCTAATGAGCTACTGCAGCTCTTTTTCTACGAAAAGACCCCTGTTTTTAACATAGATTTTTTGTGTTTCCTTGGCCTCATCTTCTTGCTGGCCCAGGGGTTTCCTTAAGTCTCCATAAGCCAGCTGCAACCTGATGGCAAAAAACAAAACAAAAACAGTTGGAGATGGTAATGACAGCAGCCAGATGTGGAAAGGATATTTCTCCCCTCACCAACCATGATGGAAGTGTGGTGGGCAGGACTTATCTCCTCAGTTAAGTTCCTGCCAGTGTAGTTGCTATATGTCCAAATGTGAGATAGAAGTCCCTATGTGTGCTGCCCCGTACAAGGAGTAGGCACCCCACTACAAGAATTTTGTGTTATATTTCAGTATTCTTATCCATTTTTTTTTTGTATTTTTTGGCATGCATGTATGTTTGTGCATGCGTGCCCATGCCTGGAAGTCATGGTGACCTCTGGTGACTCCTACTGGGGCATGGAGGATGTTCAGAGAAGTGGCTTGATGGCCTGCCTTTGCCTCCTGGCCCTGGTATTCTCCAGAGGTCTCCCATCCAAATACTTGCCAGGGTCGGCGCTGCTTGGCTTCCAAGATCTGATGAGATTGAGCTTGCCTGGGCTATCCAGATCAGGGCTTTTTCTTATCCTTTTTTGAGAGGTTTGCAATTGTTTTTGAGAAAGTCTTCTCTTTTGGGTAAGCAACTAAGAACTTTGCAGCAATGAGACAGTAGATTGGCTTGTCTATGAAAATCAGACTTTCCTCCCTCCCTCCCTCCCTCCCTCCCTCTTTCTCTCTCACCAAGTAAACTCACAGCACCACAATCAAGTTTATAACATCATTTTTTCCCTTTGTACAGTCGTTCATGAAACAGCCTTCTAGCAGGGGTTGAGGGTATAAAATAGTCTACAGAAACATTGTGCATTTGTTAATAGATTTATTTTAGTGACCTTCATTTTAATTGCTTACCACCATGGCCTTTTCCAGCAGTGCTAGTGCAACCTTTAAAAATAATAGTGCCAATGTCAATCACACAAAAAACAACATACAAAACCCTCTGCAAAATGATCAATTAAGCCTTAAGTACAAATGCAATGCACAGCCAAGCAAACTGGCTGAATACACAGCAGCCCAAGCAGAGTGTACAATTAGCTTCAAATGCCAAACTTCACATGCAACTAAAGTGGATGTACATTAGGAAGGGGGGGGAAAATCCATAGTGAATTCTATGTGCATGTCAAATAGACTTAAGAATTTTTGGTGAACAAAAGCCATTCTGCTAGCCTCCTTTGCAAAGGATATAATTAGTAATTCTTTCAGTTTCCTGGGTAGAGATGGCACATATGAAAAATAATAGGCTGTCAATACCCTCAAGGGTTAGCAGCAAGAACTTAACAAAGGAATATATTTTAGGACAACAAGCTTTTTAGCTGAGTATCTGTGGTGTTTGAACAGACTTTCTGTCAGGAAAGCAGGTTCTTCAGACGAAGGCAATGTGGCATCTTTGTACGTTGTTGCTGCTTCAGAATCTCCTTTCTGGGGGGGGGAGGGGGGGCTTTAGTGATGATGGGCCAGCTGCAGTTTCTGAATGGGCACCAAGTTGCCCTTTGAAAATTCACCCACAAAAATGAACAATGCCAGAGCACAAGGAAAGGGCACTTAGGCCGGGTCAGTGCATGCAGCAGAACAAGATGAGAAAGAGATGGCAGTTGGGTAGTGACCGAAAGGACAATACCATTTCAGAGCATGGGGGTGGGGGGAATGCCAGTTTTGAATGCCTCTATTTTTTTTTGAAAAAAAGTACATCCAAGTAGAAAATTCATATGTTTATTTATTTAATTTATTTATTTATATGCCACTTGGGTTGCCATCCTCCAGGTGGGGCTTAGAGTCCTTCCGGAATTAAAACTAGTCTTCAGATTAAGAGATCAGTTCCCCTGGAGGAAACAGC
>NW_015164198.1:470765-498670 GCF_001447785.1 Gekko japonicus
TGCCAGCCCTATACCCTGCCTCTCTCCCTAGTGGAGACCCACACTGGCTTCCATTGTTCTCTTCTCTCCCCCTCCATTTTATCCCCATAACAACAGTCCTCTGAGAGGTGTTAGGCTGAGAGTGTGTGGCTGGCCCAAGGTTGCCCAGTTAGCTTCCAGGGCAGAGTTGGGATCCAAACTAGGGTCTTCAAGATCCTTGACTGATACTTGAAACACTACACCATGTTGGCTATTTGGCTATTTGACTTATCAGCCCTCACGGAGAGGGCCACAGACCCTGCGAAGGGCTGGGAACACAAAACAACCCCTTCATTAGTAAGAGGGGGGTCATGAGTATATTCATGGGATTTGTAAGACATCAGTTCTTCAGACTATTAGGGCATTCAAAGTATATTAGAGCCTAATTCATTTTATTTGATTTTGACAGATGTTCTTGTATTTTTTATTTTAAAAAAACCAATCAATGACTCCTAGTTCATAGAAGATCTAGGGGCAGGCTTGCAGCGACGGAAAAGAATCCAACTGAAACCGTTCATAAAAGATCATTTTTAAAATTTATGGTGAATATAGCACGACAAATATATCCAAATTATACTGTTAAATGTAATCATGTAGCAACTACGAAAAGCTATGGTGTGATTTTTTTAAAAAAATTATCGGCTTACATACCCCCTTTGAAGTACTAAGGATGTATATAAATGGAAATAACATCAACTACTTAAGATGCATAGCTGAACTTCAGGTTTTTAGCACAGGTAATAAGCAGCCGCCACCCCCCACACAAAATTTTTCATTACTCCAAATATGCAGAATTAACTCAATTATGTATTTACATCCAAGTACAAAATACAAATTGCCTGAAAAACAACTCTTATGAACTTTACTTGGAAAGAAACAGCGTTCTTTTGATAGTTCTTTAATATATTGCCGAGATCATCTCAGTCACGAATTGGGATTTGAGCACAGTGTAGCTATTAAGCTATCAGACTAGAACTAGAGAGACTTGGGTTCAAATCGCCACTCTTACATAAAGTTCACTGGATGACCCCTGGGACAGTCACTCTATTGCAAGTTTGGCTTTATAGGGTTGCTCTGTTTGAAGAAAACTCCCTTGAAGAAAGAATACGATAAACAGTGATTTGATAATAATCCAATAGATTCAGGTGAGTAACTATGTTGGTCTGAAGCAGCAGATATCTGAAGAAGTGTGCATGCACACAAAAGCTTATACCCAGAACAAAACTTGGTTGGTCTTAAAGGTGCCACTGAACTCAAGCTTTGTTCTTAATAATCCAATGTTCTATGGTATGATTAAAAAAATGTTTCGTCATGTGGCATTCACCTTGGTGTAATGGTTGAACTAGGTTTGAGGAGTTCTGAGTTCAGTTCCCCATTGTGCCATGGAAGCTGTCTGGATGATCTTGAACCAAAAACAAGAATGAAATCTGTGTAATACCTTTTATTAGGACAAAAAGAAATGGCACAAAACATTGTATAAGCTTTCAAGCTCCCCAGAACTCTTTATGAGGCTGGATGTTCAATAAACTGAAAGTGAACCTAGAGAAGATGGAAGTGATGGTAGCTGGGAAGGAAGATGTTTTGAAGGACACTGTGTTTCCCCACTTTTGATGGGGTTCAGCTAATACTTGCTGACTCTGTTAAGAGCCTTGAGGTTATACTGGAGAAGTAAGTTAATGCAGTTGCAAAAAATGTTTTCTTCCAACTCAGCCTTGCCCACAAGATGACCCCTACCTTGACTGAGCCAATATGGCAACCTGGATCCATGCCATGGTAACATCAAGACTAGACTACTTTAATGCACTCTATCTTGGTCTCCCTTTGATGTCAGTTCGGAGACTCCTGATAGTTTAAAATGGCACAGCAAGGTTATTATTGGGAGCAATTATCACTCCCATTCTGCAGTCATTCCATTGGCTGCCTGTCAATTATTGAGCTCAAGTCAAGATACTGCCAATCACAAACAAAGCCTTTCATTGCCTTGCTCCCTCATACTTCCAGGGCCGCCTCTCTCCCTATGTTCTACCATGACAGTTTCATTCATCCCAGTGGGGCCTTCTGCAAATGGGCAAAATCTACAACTACCCATACTCGTGTATTCTCTGTTGTGGCCCACACCTTCTGGAACAGCCTCCTTGATGAGTTAGGAAGGCTCGCACTCTCCTGGCTTTCCACAAACTATGCAAAATGGAATTATTCAAGGGTAGGACTATACTGCAATGAAATGGTCAGAGAGTTGCCATGGTGAAAGGGTTTTGCCCAAATGCAGAGCATCCCCAGCATCCCCCAGCAGTGTGCTCACATCACTTCTGGGCACACAGGAAGTGACATCAGTGCTCCGTCGGCAACTTTATCACACAGCCAGTGAGAGCCCCCCATGAACTCTCCTCATCAGTTGCCAAGTCCCAACTTGCAACCCTATATTAACCACATAATTAAGATTTTTCCCTCTTAAAAACATGGGAATTAGTTAAAAGTAAAAAAGTCATTGGGTTGTTAGTGCCAGATTATTGTTCTCAATTTACATGTGCAGCAGTTATTAAACTCAGGTGTACAGAGAAGTCTCAGAAGAAGCCCTGAAGTGTCTAGGTTGGCTGGTGACCTTGGAGTTTTTAAACCTGTCAGTTTAAGAATAATACCTTCCAAAACCTGAAGACAGTTGAAATTTGAGACCTTCTCTCCTGGATGATAAACTAGTGCCAAAACAAAGAACTTGAAATTCAGTTAATTTCCTTAGTTTGTAAGCATTGCTTTTGCTTTGGAATGCTTCAAATGCCACTGAAACACAGATTTCTGATATGAAATTGTTTTATACAAGCATGAAACTCGGGTATCGGGGATGGAAAAACCAGCCATGGGGGTGGGATGGAGAACAACTTTAAACACAAAGATTAGTATTTGGTGGGGCATGAAGAAAACAAGAAAACGAAACTAAATTATTTTGCTTCACAAAGTTATTCTTGAGATTGGCTTACAGTGGACAGAATTTTTATGAAGAAGACAGATTCTTGACATGTTGTGTGTGTGTGTGTGTGTGTGTGTATTTAAGGACAACACTTTTAAGGTTTCTTTTCTGAACCAGTTACATTTATAAGTAACAACCAGGGCTGGAGATGTTGAACTGTCTTCAAAAAACCCTGCAAACACACTGATCATTTGATTCCTTGAACAATTCTACCACTTTAAAAGAAAAAAAAAAGATTTAAGCATGCACATATATATGGTCCTTATCACAGAGATGGGAAAATTCCTAGACGTTATGGAGGATAAGATTACTGTTCCAGATGGAGGGTCAATTACATCACTTCTGGGTGTTTCCCATAGAGATTTGGGGGAAATTCCTCCATCAGCACCATTCCTCCCATTTTTCTCCTATTCCTCAAATTATTGAGGCAAATTGTAAGCCTAGTCCTATAACCCCTAGTTGGGGTATTCTTTTTGTAGTTTTATAACTGTTCTTGCACATGCATATCCACATATAAAGCATTTGACAAATTATCATCAAGTAGAATTTTACTGAACATTTAAACAGTATTTCCCTTCTCTCTGTTACCTTAAAACAAATAAAACATAATAGAAAGTGCATTTAATTCCTTAACTGTAATTCTTCCAAGCATAAACTCGGGAGGGTCTGATCTGTAGAAAATAGATGGTTTCCTAAAGCATGGGAGAGGAGTGATACCTTTTTCTCTGGCTTCTCTGACAAGATGTTCTGCAGTAACGGGAGACATTTTACTAGTGGATTTCCCCCCCCCAGGTCAAATGTTATAAAAACAACTGTAGAGCAATAAACACACTGGGCACTTTGTCCAGTTAGTGACAATTAGCCATAATTTCACCATTTAGTTGCAAAGGAAACGTTGTAAAAAGTAATCAGTAGTTTTCAATCCCTTGTAAAACATGACTGCTCAATAAAGAGAGGTCAGAATTTCTGTACTCAGAGGAGTATCTGTTTATGTCAGGTGTGGCTGAATATGTATGCAAACATATAATTTAAAACATAGCCTCCGTCCACCATAGTCAAAGTAGGAATGAGCTGAATGGACAAAATAAGCTGAATCAAATTGCCATGGGTGATTGAAACAAGTGATAGAGCATTCATTCCAATTCTGTAATTTAATAGCCTTAAAAGAAAAGTCAAATGTGTGTGTGTTCGCTACCCTCAAATAATTTGTTGTTTTTTTCAGATTTTCATTCCTGCCACTCTGACACAAATGGCTCATATAACAGACTCCATCAAATATAATTAAGATCAATGAAAGCAAGACATCTCTATATCTTATAGCCAAAGGCAGGCTGATCTGCAGATACTGACTAAAAACAGATTCTTCTGCAAACTTGGCAGATTCACCAGGTTTGCAGAAAAATCTGAAAACATGGGGGGGGGGAACACTTGGAGAGTTAACCCCCCCCAAATAAAAGAGCATTGTCTGAGCATGCACAGACAATACATGTACCCTGGTTCTGTAGAGCTGATGGCGGTGGAGGATTCTAGGAGCTACTCTGGGCCTAGCAGTGGTGGCACTCTGGAAACTGCTCCAGGCTGTTGGCAGATTCTGGGAATCACTTTGGGCTCAGAGCAGCTCCTAGACATGGCCGCCACTGTGACTGGGTTCAAAGGTGGGTGGTAATGCCCCTGGAGACATGCTGGGCTCAGGGATGGTGGTGGTGGTGAGATGGTATACCATGAGTCTTGCAGGCCTCCCACTTCTAGAATTTTAATTAATATCCATCAAAACAGTAGAATCAATATAAATCTGAAAATATGTATCTGCCAGCCACCCCAAACAGCAAACTTCCTACTTTTGCCTTTTCTTTTCTTTTTTAATATCTGGTGAGTTAGCACAGGCCACGGATTCCAAGGAGAGCTTACCAGATCAGGCCCTTTAACTCATCTGCTTACCTGTAAACTCCACAACAATTGGAGCAGAACCTCATTTGGTGAGCTGAGTGCACAGGCAAATGGATACGCATTGAAGCAGAGGCTCTCATGGGAGTCCTGGGCCTAGACTGTAGGGCTATACCAGAATAAACTAAGCAGATTAAATTGGGCTCATAAAATAACAATAAGCCATTTAAGCAGCTTAATGGAATTGGAAGCTCACAAGATATAAACGTTCCAGATCGTTACAAATGTATAACACTGTCGCACGAGTCTGACGATCCCCCCTCGCTGTCACTGGATCCTGAGCTGGGTGGACGGCTCACCACTGTGCCCTGTCTCCCTTGGGGAACCTCAAAGGCCTCAGACACTGAGGAGGGGAGGAGGTTACGTCACCACCCTCCATTCTCCTCTACCTGGTCAGACAGTTCTCTCTCTCTGGACACAACTTCTTCCTGTCTCCAGTTCATCCTCCTCGGCCTTTGCTCATGTTCCCCCTTTTATTCCCTCTCTGTGCCACCTCCTCCCCTCCGTGCTTCCCCTTCCACCCATGCCTGTCGGCTCCACCACCCTTCTTAGGCAGAGACACTGAGCTGTGGGTGCGGCTTCCTGGCTGCCTCCTTCCTCCAGCAGCTAACGAGGTTTCAGCCATGTGCTCCTCCCTTTCCAGGACTCCCTGGGCTGAGGGCTCTCTCCCTCCTTCCCGAGCCTTCCTCTCTTGGCAGCTGGCATCTGCCGGTGGCAGCGGGGCCGTGGTGGGCTGGCGATGTTTCTCCGGGGCCAGGATGATGCAGCGTCGCTCCGGCAGTTCTGTCCCCCATCCTGGTAGGTTCTCCGGGGGTCGGGGCTTGGGGTGTCTCCGGTGGGGAAGTCCTGAAACTGAAGCTCAAATACTTTGGCCACCAAATGAGAAGGGAGCACTCACTGGAGAAGACCCTGATGCTGGGAAAGATTGAAGGTCAAAGAAGACGGGGACGGCAAAGGATGAGATGGTTAGACAGTGTCATAGATGCAACGAACATGAAACTGAGCCAACTTCAGAGGACGGCGGAAGACAGGAGGGCCTGGCGTGATCTGGTCCATGGGGCCGCGAAGAGTTGGACTCGACTGTGCGACTGAACAACAACAACAAATTGACCAGACATAAGAATGTTGATTGTTGGATTATTTTACCTTTGTAATTGTAGATTTGTGTTTCATTCCTGTTGATTGAGGTCCTATTGTATTGTGTTTAAAAATTTAAAAAATACAAAGTTTTTTTAAAAATATATATATATATATATATCTGCACTACATTCCCAGCAGCTTGTGCCACTTTCTGGAGTAGCTGCACTTTCTGAATGCTCTTTAACTGGTTCACGAGCAATTTACACAATTATAGCCACAGAGCATGCTTCCTCTGTGCAAATAACTTAATTGAAAAACTGGTCCAGAAAACATTTTGTGGAGATTACTGTATCAGGTATTCACACCCTTGTGTTAACATGAGGCCAGTTGTGGATACATAACATGCTCTTAATTCATACAAACTATAGAAGGGCCGGCCACATGACCACGGAAACGTCTTCGGACAGCGCTGGCTCTTCGGCTTTGAAACGGAGATGAGCACCGCAACCCTAGAGTCGAATTCGACTGGCTTACGAGCAAGGGAACCTTTACCTATAGAAGGACATTAGTGGAAGGGTGCCATAAAAGCCCTGTTGTCTCCCTGCCCCTCCCTGTCCAGGCACCAGCTTGCACCATCAGGGACTTCCCCAGGTGACACCCCAACCCACTGCTCCCACATTCCCTCCCTCCACCAGAGATACCAAGTGGCCACCTTGTACCACTGCCACACCTCATCAAACCAGCAGAAAGCGAGGAGGGGGGGTGCAGTCTTCCTACCTCTTCTCAGCCTAGCAGGGGGGTGAAGAAGCCGGGTGCTGTATTCCTTACAGCTTGGGCACCCTGGGCTCAGTTGCCAAAAATCCTTTAGCCAGCCCTGCTTCAGCAACTATAGTATCAATGTTGATCTGTGGTCCCATAGGAAAGGCCTGATCTATGATGGGCAGCCAACATCTTACCTGATCACATTCTCCTCCTACCAGGCACTGTTATTATTGATTTTGGATAGCACATACCTGACAGGTTTGCTGGAGCAGAAAGCACTCATTGTGCAAGATGGCAGGAGGCAAAGTCATTAAGGGATATGACCCGAGTTGGGAGTACCTGTGGGCACGACTACAGCTCAGTCCCAGTGACTTCATGGGAAAATCTAAACACTATTTTTATTCAAGCTGTTCCTCTGATGTGATAACTTCCCTTTGGCTCTGATCAGATGCAGAAGTTGCCGCAGGAGCGGCACGAATGCCGGGCGGATTATAAAGGCACGATCACACAGCAACATCTGGCCAGCGTAGCGCACCTGTCGCAGCCGGCTGAAGATGCAGAGTAAAAAGCTACCTCCGAAAGTCCACTAGCAAACAGCTTGTGACGGGCCGCTGCCGTAATCTCTTTGTGTGATCGCTCCAGCGCACTCCTCTTGTGTCGTTGGAGCGCGCTGGGAACGTGCGTCAATGAAGGAAACTGCCGTCGCGTCTGATCGCGTTTGCAGCGGGACACACTGTGCTGCCCCAAACAGCCAAGCTTCCCCCCCGTGTTTCCCGGCAAGTATGAACGGGACCTTTGGTGTTCTTTTATTCTCACCTGAGGGGTCTTACACAACACTTTGCCAACACTTTCCAAATGAGGAATTCACCATGTCAAAAATTAACATCAGAATTGACTGATAGCTTCAAGGTACAGAAAGGTACTAGGCAGGGTTGTCCCCTATCACCGTTATTATTCATTTGGGTGTTGGAGATACTTCTACAAAAAATACAGCAAGATCAAGAGATAACGGGATTGACACACAAAGGACTTAAATATAAATATCGAGCATTTGCTGATGATGTAATGTTTATTGTGCAAAACCCGATGAAGTAGTAAAAAAGACTAAATATCTTGGTATTGAGTTAACTGCAAGAAATATAGACTTATATAAGAACAATTATGAAAAACTATGGACTAAGTTAACTCAAGACTTTAAGAAATGGGACAAAATGAATTTGTCACTGATGGGAAGAATATCAGTCATAAAAATGAATGTCCTACCACGTTTGATGTTCCTGTTCCAAACAATACCAATACTTAGTAAGACAGATTTGCTACTTAAGTGGCAACAAGAACTATCAAAGTTTGTTTGGGCAGGCAAGAAACCGCGAATCAAGATGAAAATTCTTTGTGATGCCAAAGACAGAGGTGGGTTACAATTACCAAATCTTAGACTATATTATGAAGCGGTCTGTCTAACCTGGATGGAACAGTGGGTGAAATTAGAAAATGATAAGTTACTGGGGTTAGAAGGCCATGATTGTAGATTTGGTTGGCATGCATATTTATGGTATGACAAAACAAAAATGGATAGCTTTTTTAAGCTTCATGTGGTAAGAAAAGCACTATTTGTGGTATGGATGAGGTATAAAAAATACTTTTGTGATGTAAGACCATTGTGGATTGTACCAGTGGAAGTGTTAACATCTTACTCAAGACATAGAGATAAAGATTGGTTGCCATATAAAGATCTAATTAAAAAAGTGGGAACAGAATGGGTAATGAAAAAGCAGAATGAAATTGAATATGAATATGAATGGTTGAAATATATGCAGATTTTTGATCTTTTCAAATCAGATAAAATGAAATATGGTTTTAGAGAGGAAAAAAATGAGATGGAAAAGGTTTGGGAGAGTGGAGGGGGAAAAATATTTCTAAAATGTACAAAGTGTTACTTAAATGGTATACTGAAGATGAGACTGTAAAAGGGCAAATGATAAAATGGGTGATAAATATGAATACGGAAGTGTCTATTGAAACCTGGGAATATTTGTGGAAAAATTCTATTAAGATATCGCCTTGTACCAATGTTAGAGAGAATTGTTATAAAATGATGTATAGGTGGTACATGACTCCGAAAAAAATTGCAAATATGAACCAGAATATGTCAAATAAGTGTTGGAAATGCAAGAGCCATGAAGGCTCATTTTATCACATGTGGTGGACTTGTGAGAAAGCAGTTGACTTTTGGACAAAAGTCCACAAAGAAATGCAAAAAATTCTGAAATGCTCTTTCAAAAAGGCGCTGGAAATTCTGCTTTTGGGACTGAAAATGGAAGAAGTCAATACAACTAAAAAGACTTTATTCTGGTACTTAATCACAACAGCGAGAATGATTTATGCACAATTTTGGAAAACAGAGAAAGTGCCAGAAATTGAAGACTGGATACAAAAAGTTCTGTTCATGGCAGAGATGGACAAAATTACGAAGAAGCTGAATAATAAAGAAGACGACGTGTTTTTTCAAGAATGGAGTGACTTTAAAATATATCTGGAAAAGAACTGGGATGTGAAACAAAACTTAATATGTTTAGATCAATATTAAGTCAAATGATGTTATCTTTAGACTGTAACGATAAGAAATTGATATAGTTGATGATATGAAGTAATTTGGAGCAGGGGTGGAAGCATTGCGGGAAGCCACCGGAGGGAGGGGAGGAATTGGGAACGGGGTAGACAATTGATAGAATGAAATGATTTAATTTTACATTTTGTATTCCTGAGAAAATAAAAATTTGTTTACCAAAAAAAAAAAAAAATTAACATCAGAACTAATCACTCAATGTACCAAAAAGGTGAATTTATATATTGCCTAAAGTATTACAGAAGTTCATTGGGTGGGAATGTAGTTTGCCATTGCTTGTTGCTGCCTAGTAACTCTGGATTTCCTAGGTGGTCTCCCATCCAAATACTAATCAGGGCTGACCCTGCTTAGCTTCTGAAATACAGGTCAAAAGTGCACCCCATGTTACTTGGGGAGGGTTAAAAGTTCTAAAAGATTGACACAGTTCATAAGAAGTACAAAGATAAGTTTGGATGCTAAAAAAAAAAAGCTCCTCTCTTGGGTTTTTAGTCAGTAGTGGGTTCTTTACTTTCTCCCTTATATGTAGTTTTCCCCTCCCCCTTTTCTGTTGTAGATTTTTGTAGTGTTAAAAAAATCAATTAAAAAAAATCCCCTCCGGGGGCTCAAAAAGTACACCCCATTTTACTCAATGAGGCTTATGCTCAGGAAAGTGTTATTAGGATTGCAGCCTATCAGTGTAATCCTACACAGAGTTATAACCTTCTAAGCCCATTGACTCCAATGGACTTGGAAGGGTGTAACTCCCCATGATTGCAGTGTACATCACCAAGGGATACAAGAAAAATGAAATGTTACTTAGAATAACTTACAAATGTATACTTACAAGTGCTTTAAAAAAAGAAGATCTTGCATAGAAAAAAGATCAGCCACCATCAGGACTCATGCATTCCCTTGAATCATTGAGTACATTATTTGAAAGTCATCCCAGAGAGCGAGACATTGATTAAACTGCCAATGAATCACATTCTTCTATTGTGCGGCAATGCCTTAAGGTACGGATTGTATTTAATTACCGTCTGTTCTAACCTGAATGCACAGCAGGATAGATTATTATCTCATTTAACTCCAAGCAACCTGCCGCAAGGCCTTCCTACAAAATAGCTTAAATCTAAAATAAATAATAAAAGTGATGTTGTTTTTATTTGTTCTGTGTGATCTCCATATCTACAAGAGGATCCTGTATTTCCTAGGGCTTAGCTTGGGTCCAATGGAATGTAAGAAGCTTCATGTGTTCTAGCAGAAGAGGGCTGGAGTGTCAGGACTCAAGGGAAAGTAGTACACAGTAAGGAAAGCTACAGTCTGCTCACCCACCGTTTGTCTCCCTGCAGTCTTCTCCTCAAGCATTTTATTCCCAGGTGGGCTCACTTTCGATATCAGCCCTACCTTAGGGAAAGGTGTCAACGAGATAGTATGCTGAGTGTACAATGCAAGTGATGGAGGGTTTAGCACGCTTCATCAGGGGCCATATTTGCTGTTAAAATCACACATTGAAACCCATATACACTTTCTTTGTTATTGGAAGAAGATAGAGGGCTTCCACTATCATACTTAGTTTACCATTGGATGAGATTGATTGTCCAAATCCTTTTCAGTTTGGATTCAGTCTGATTATGGCCTGGAACCCACCTTGATAAACACCGCTCAACTCTATTGGTCCTCCAGGCTCTTTCTGAAGTCTTTTCTGCCATCAACTATGTTATTTTTCTGGTCAACAAGGCCAAATATAACCCTAGGAGACACAGCATTATTATATTCAGTCTTTGCTTGAAGGTATTCCAAAAGGTGTTACTGGGTCTCTTCTGTTTGACCTTGTGACCACTCGTTTATGGGGCTCTGCAGGATTCTGTCTCCCATCTAAGGTTGCCAGGTGCCTACCTCATGCTGGTGGAGGGATGCAGCGGGTGTTCCGGGGGTGGGTGGAGATATTGGCAACACAATGACATCACTTCCAGAAGTGCTGTGATTGTGTCAGCAACATTGGGGTGACACTCTGCTTTTTGGACAAAACTTTATGGTAAAAATGGCTACAAAACGTAGAGTTTTGCTCAAAAAGTAGAGTGCCACCCCCAACGTCACTGATACAATGACATACGATGTCACTGACATCATATAGGCATGTCTGTTTGGGGGTTGGGTTTCCCCTGTGGGCCAGTTTTCCCGTCGGCAAAAGCAGAGGATCTTCCACCCTCACCTCAGGACTAGCAAGCCTACTCCCATCCCCTTTAAAAAAACATGAGTGATATTAATGCCTTCCATAATAAAGGCTATTCAAAGACTTCCAGAATGCCTTTGACTAGATTACATTAACTGGAATGCATTTGGTGTGACCGTTACAAATCGATTTATAGATTAAGGTAATTTTACCACTCCAAGTATTCCTTGTATATTTTAATTTTGAATATGCTTTATATTAAATTTATTAGCCACCTTAAGGAACCTGATGTGTGAAAGTACAGCACATGAAAGTACCTTAAACAAATAAATACAATTCTTAAATTATAATACTCTGATATGATCCAATCCTATTGTGGTTGCTGTGTGGGGATGTTAGGGTTTCCAGGCCTCCTGCTGTTTTTACCATAGAGTTTCTCGTGACTCCTATAGCTACACAATATCATTTCCTGTTTTCCCCAGAAGTGATATCATGATGCACACAACACCAACACCTCCTACATCCCCCAAGCTCCCACCAATTGCTGGACATGCCTTGGCATCCCTAGTGGATGTACACCTATTGGTTATGGTAGGTGATGCAGCTAATGATACATGTTGCTGCTTCCCTACAGTTTGGTGTGATGGTTAGGAGCACGGACTCTAATCTGGGAGAACCGGGTTTGATTCACCACTTCTCCTCATGTAGCTGCTGGTGTGACCTTGGATCAGTTACACATTCTTTCAGAGCTGTTCTCTCATGAGCAGTTCTCGAAAGAGCTCTCTTAGCCCTACTGCACAGGGTGTCTGTTGTGGGGAGGGGAAGGGAAAGGAGATTGTAAGCCACTCGGAAACTCCTTCAGGTAGCGAAGGGCAGGGTATAAATCCAATCTCTTTTCTCTTCCTCCTATCATGCCCTATGACTTTCTATTTTAAAAGATGATTCAAATGAATTAGGAAGTTGTACGATCTTGGGTTGTAAAACACAAGCAGGAGTGGTATAACATAAGGGATATTTCTGTTTCTAAAGCATAATGCTTAGCAAATGAAAGTCACAGCATGTTGAAGATGTACATGGTACTAGTTCCTCAAAATAAGGATGAGACACTAGTGTGTCGGTTATCCACTTTAATAAGACATCAGATAAACACACCTGGTTTCTGCTAAGAAGCAGCCTACCATGTGGGGCAAACCCACCCTGACTCCAACTTAGCTAGCATTACCACTATCTGTTAATTTTCACCTGCATATAAAACAGTACTGATAAGTTTTAAACCTCATCTCCATTCGTCCATGTACCACTCCAGATGATAAGGGCACAAATGATACTGCTTAGCCCTCAAGCATGTTCCCCTCCCTAGCCCACATAGCCACTCTAGCTAATGATGAACTACCTTGAGAAGAGCCCCACCCATCCTTAGATGGCCCCGGAATGCTCACCAATTTGCTCTACCTATGCTGTGGCAATTTCCATTACTCCTTGTACTATTATGGACTAACCATAACCATGTCTTAATTAGAAAATACTACCACTCACCATGGCACACTGCCAATCTGAACGAGATTGAAAAAAAAATCACAGCTCAGTTTGGTGTAGTAGTTAAGTGTGCAGACTCTAATCTGGAGGAATCGGGTTTGACCCCCCACTCCTCCACTTGCAGCTGCTGGATGACTTTGGGCAAACCACAGTTCTGTCAGAGCTGTCCATGAAGAGCAGTGCGCGGAAGAGCTCTCTCAGCCCCACCTACCTCACAGGGTGTCTGTTGTTGGGAGGGGGAGGGAAAAGAGTTTGTGAGCCGCTCTGAGACTCCGAGTGAAGGGCGGGGTATAAATCCAATCTCAAATGGCGAACTTCTTATCCCACATCATGTAACAGGATAGTGGGTGCATCAACTTACAAAAGGACAGAGCTCATATTGCCTCTCTAGCGCCCTTCTGATGGGCTGCTCTACATAAGGCAACAAGTAAGGCAGCCCAAGAGCCAATAATTTAAAATTGATACTGGCACCTATACCATATAGGTTGGGGAAATGCATTCTGAGAATATGGATTTCCTTTTTTGAAAATGACATAAAAATGATTCAGAGGGTATTTTTGGTTGTATGGAGGACTAACATCCTAATGAGCCCAGAAGTGTTTTTATCGGATTCTGTTAGTATGGCTTAAATTCCATATAAAGAGATAATGCTAAATATGGTCAGTTCCTCCCTAATAAAAGAGAATGGCTTTTTAAAGTGTGGGACAGAGTGAAAATAATTAAGCTGACTGTCCTTCAACAAACTAGAAACATACACTTTGAGGTAGAACTACTGTAACTCATGTAAGCAATTCATGTTCCAATAATTGTTGGATTACAGGAAAACACTGAAGTGTTTTTTGTAATTTTTATAACCATGAATTGTAAAGGTTATTCATACATAGCCCCATACCGCAAAAGGGATGAAAATGACTTAAAACCAACAATAAAGGAGAAAAGCAAGATTAGAAAAAAGTTCTTAAGTATTTTAAGCAGAGGAAAGAGAAGGTATGGAGCACAATTTAACATAAAGGGCCACAAAAGGGAAAGCCAGGGGACACGGCCTTAAGGAGTAACCATGATCTCTGACCAGTGGAGAGGAGTTTGATACCACTACAACAAAGACGTGAATTAAATTTTAAAAAGAATGAGAAGCATCTCTATAGTTTATAGCAAAATTATTTGCTGCATAATAGTTTGATTAAATGGCATCATGAACATCAAGTCAGTTGTTTCAGCCCCTGGAGGACCATCTTTTAACCTTCCAAAAGCTAAGAAGAAAATGGGGTGGTATTGTCCTGGCCACCAGGTGGAGACAAGTCCCAGCAATCATAGGGTCTGACAGCAGGGGTTCTCAGGTCAGGGTCCAAAAGTCACATTCCAGAATCCAATGGCACAATTAAAGGCAAAGTCAGAAGGCGGTCCAGGGTCAGGTTACATATTCCAAAAGCAATACAAGGGTCAGGTGACTGGTATAGTCATCAACGAAACTACAGACAACTTAACCCCACACTGGCTGCAGCCTTATATAGGGAGATTCCGTATAGGTGTCACTGGTTCCCATGTTAGGCTCTTCCCTGCAAGCTGACTCAGCTCCTCTACTCATGTGGAGTACTAGGGCCCAGGTCTTACAATGACTTATCAGTCTCTTCTAGCATTTCCTTAGCAGAGGGGAGGCTGCCAGCTGCCAGATGCCCACTTGTGTGCCTGGTCCTTGCCTCAGCCATAGCCCTTTGCCTCCTCTGCTTCTGGGGTGCTTTGGGAGACTGTGATGGCTCTGGTCATGGGCAGGTCCATGCTGGGGTCTCTAGGCCTGAAGGCCTTGCTGGCAGGATCAGTGCTGGTCCAGGGTCTCTTTGGAGAAGATCTACCAAGGCAGGGCTTCGGGACAGGTTGTCCTCTTCCTCCCATGAGGACTCATCCTCCCATGCTAAGCCAGGACAGTCTATGACAGGCAGGAGATGGTTTTGAATGGGAAATCTGTGCAAAGCCCAGAAGTTAAATGTCTTCCCACCAAAGTAGCTGCTATTTCTATTTCTATTTTTTTTAAAAGAAAACTGGCGAAATTCAATAACAAATCTCCAAGTATTTGGTCTAGCTCAACCCTCGGTGGTGTTTATTAATCATGTTCAGAGTTCTATGCTGCAGGAGTTAATAGTGCAATGCTACATTTAGGTGGGCATAAGGGTGCTACTCTGTTTGGGATTACCCTGTAAATCTGAAGAAGAAAGGTGTGGATCAAATTAAGGTGCAAAGAAGGATGAGAGGCAGTTCTGTTACTTAAAGGTGAACGATCCATCCATGTTTTTTAACTATTTGATAGGTAGCTCTAAGACCCAGCGAATACAAATGCATGGAATCCAGCATGGCTCTTTTAAAATTACACATTCTTCTGGCCATAGATCTTGGTCAGCCTTTCCCTCCATCCTCTTTCTCCTGGATTCAGTTCTTATACCTGAGATCTCCAGCAGCCTTTCCTGGCGTCTCCAGCACATCCTTTCCCTCTTCATTTCTCAGTGAGACCTGGATCTCTTCATCCATCACCAGTCTCCCTTAATAGGTTCTTTCGGCTTCTGAACGGGACATGCTGTCCTAGAAAATACAGCTCATTGTGCTCCTTATTCACTGGAAGTGAACAACTTGGCTCTACTGGTAGCAGGAGCTCCTTTGCATATTAGGCCACACACCCCTAGTGTAGCCAATCCTCCAAGAGCTTACAGAGCTCTTCTTACTGGGGCTACTGTAAGCTCTTGGAGGATTGGCTACACTAGGGGTGTGTGGCCTAATATGCAAAGGAGCTCCTGCTACCAGTAGAGCCATCTATCGGAGCATCCATGGACTTCACAGAGAGGGACTTTCCCTCTCCGTCCCTCCTGCAGCAGGCCACTGACTCCCAGAATATTTTCCTTCAGGTCTCCAGACCCTCTGAAACAGCATCGAGGGCAAAGCGGGGCATGCAGTGCGAACTGGGAGAAATTGCCACCCCCTCTTCCACAGACAAACATGCCGTTCTATCAGAGGAGCTGTGTGGTAGGTAGATAACACTGGTTTAAAGACTTTTATAGATTTGTATTGTTAATTGCTTAGGAGACTAAAAAAACCCATTTTGAGCTTTATTGAAAAATAGTTATTTTCACATTTTGGAAATCTATTAATTCTGAAGGGGGGGCTGCAGTGGTTGGTTTTTAACCAGGAATTCAGATTTGACAGAGAAACACATTTGCAGGCAAAGTGAGAACAATAGAGACCCGAAGCCCAGACGGCACATTCCGATAATCCCCTCTTCCTCCCACTCCCTGAAATTAATTGCAAGTCAGCAGAGCCAAGAGCTAAATTCTACACAGCTGAAGCGGCTCCTTTTAGCATTTTTTGCAACATTCAGCCTGAGGCACTGAACCATAGTCAACCTGGCATACACTTTTCTCAGTGTCAATATTTAGTATCCAAATACAATCCCATCCCACTCTTTCTCATTTCGACAGCCATGTATCGCACTTTTGTTAGGGCGGCAGCCTACAAGAAGAGTGTTCCAGTAGTAGGGCAGAGCCAGCCCTCGCACTGCTTCCAAAAAGAGATAGATGCCGCACAGATACAAATTTGGAAAAGCGATTGGCAAAAGGTTACACGAACTCTGTCTAATCATCATATCCTCAGAAATCAGCTCGAGCGGCTTTCAATTGCCTTTTGTCTCCATGTTTGCACTTCTGGGAACAGACATTCTGGCTGAAAGGAGCAAAAGCTCGGATCATTTAATAATAAACTCTCCGGCTTGTGTGCAGACATGTTAAGAATGCTCTGATCATTCTCATCTCTGTCCTTATCATTTGTTTGCCTTTGCACTCTGGAAGAAAGACATGAGGCTCAAAGAACAAGTTAAGCCAGGGTTTATTAAAAGCTGGTCGGCAACATGGCTTCTTATCTTATTGGCTTCATAGCAGGTTTGGTGCTGGTGACCCGAGCGGGCTGCCCATGTGAATGGCTCAAATCGGCCTGTCTCAAACCTCAGCACAGCAGTATTTCTGCACCTTGCTTCTCAATGCTGTGCCCCAAGCATGTGCGGAGGGAGGCCTTAATTTCCAAGGCTCTCTAGAGTTCCAAGGCTCTCTAGTCAGACAGTTGCAAGAGAGAAACCTGGCAACCCCCTTCATCCTTGGATATCTCAGGGCCTTTGCCAGATTTCTCAGGGTCTTTGCCACCAAGACACATCATTTACATAACTACAAACAAAAACTGATGAAAATGTGACAAAGTTTGAGTCCCGTGGCATCTTCAAGACCAACAAAGTTTAATTTTGGGGATAAGCTTTCGTGTGCATGCACATGAAAGTTTATACCCAGAATTAAACTTTGTTGGTATTAAAGGTGGCACTTTACTCATGTTGTGTTGCTTCAGACCAACACAGCAACCCACCTGAATCTATTTTGATGAAAATTCAGTTCCTTTTTTACCCTGAAATACCTTCTAAATATGGTTGCCAACCTCTAGGTGAGGGCTGGAGATCCCCCATTATTACAACTGATCTCCAGATGACATCGATTGGGTCGCCTGGAGAAAATGGCAGCTTTGGAGGATGTGGCATGGTACCCTGCTGAGGTCCCTCCCTTCTCAGGCTCCAACCCCCAAATCTCCAGGAATTTCCCTACTCAGAGCTGGCAACCCTACTTCTAAACTTTATTGTCTCAGAGCCTGTACAGCATTATCAGAGCAGAGTTACGCCCTTCTAAGTCCATAGAAATCAATGGGCTTAGAAGGGTATAACTATGTTTAGGATTGTAGTATTTCACTGTGGCAGCTAGAAATTTATTTATTTAGATATATATTTATTTAAAACATTTCTGTGATGCCTTTCTACCCAAATAGGGGCCTCAAAGCAATGAACATCAAACATAAAAACATTATATATACAATAATTAAATAAAAACATATAAACAGACATAAGAACATAAGCGAACATAAGAGAAGCTAGTGTTGGATCAGGCCAATGGCCCACCGAGTCCAACACTCTGCATCACACAGTAGCCAAAAATACCAGGTGCCATCAGGAGGTCCAGCAGTGGGGCCAGGACACTAGAAGCCCTCCCACTGTTGCCCTCCCACTGTTGCCCCCCCCCAAGCACCAACAATACAGAGCATAACTTGCCCCAGACTGAGAGTTCCTGTCCATTCCTTGTGGCTAATAGCCACTGATGGACCTCTGCTCCATATGTTTATCTAATTTCCTCTTAAAGCTGTCCATGCTTGTATCTGCCACCACCTCCTGTGGCAGTGAATTCCATGTGTTAATCACTCTTTGGGTGAAGAAATACTTCCTTTTATCCATTCTAACCCGACTGCTCAGCAATTTCATTGAGTGCCCACAAGTTCTTGTATTGTGAGAAAGGGAGAAAAGTACTTCTTTCTCTACCTGCTCTAGCCCATGCATAATCTTGTAAACCTCTATCATGTCACCGCTCAGTCGTCGTTTCTCCAAGCTAAAGAACCCCAAGCGCCTTAACCTTTCTTCATAGGGAAAGTGTTCCAACCCTTTTATCATTCTAGTTGCCCTTTTTCCAATGCTATAATATCCTTTTTGACGGTGACCAGAATTGCACAGTATTCCAAATGAGGTCACACCATCGATTTATGTAGGGGCATTATACATAAAACCAAAAACCAAGGAGAAGGCCAATAATTCTATTGTGGGGCATGCCAAACAGAACAAAAAAGCCTTCACCTGCTGGCTGAAGATAAGAATAGAGGGAGATAAATGAATCTTCCGGGGGAGGGAGTTCCAAAGTTTGGGAACAATGACTAAGTAGGCCTTTTCTGGGGTTGCCACCTGTCTCACCTCAGAGGGCAGGGACACCCAAAGCAGGTGCTTCAAAGATGACTGGAGTGGATGGGTCACCTCATATGGGAGACGGTGATCCTTAAGGCATGCTGGCCCCAAAGTCAATACCAGCACTGTGAACTGGGCCAAGAAACAAACTGGGATCCAGTGTAAATGAAACAAGACTGGAGTGATAGTCCCTACCCCCAACCAATGCTCCCTCTAAGCTGTGGAGTCTTGTGAGCAAAAATTCTACTTTGTGAGCTACTGGCATTAAAGTTGTGAGCAAGCAATTTGACTACTGCATAAATTAGTTCACTCTGGAGCCATCCTTCCTGAGCAAAGACAAAAATGTGTGAGCCAGAGGCTAAAAAACTGTGAGCTAGCGCACACTAACTCAGCTTAGAGGGAACACTGCCCCCAAATCCAGTTAGCATTCTGGCCATAGCATAATGTACTAACTGTGATTTCTGGACATTCTTTAAAGGCAGCCCCACTCAGAGTGCATTGCAGTAATCTAATCTAGATGTTACCCATGGCGTGCACCATGATGGCAATATCTCCCCCACCCCAGGAACAGCTGCAGCTGGGTCAGCTGCCAAAGCTAGAAACTGGAGATAACAATCAAGTCCAAATAAACAACAATGGCTGTAGAACATATTTGTAATGCTTTCTGTAGGAAAACTGACTGGTAAACACAGATCCAATAGGACACGTGGACAAAAAACTGAGAAATAGTTTCCTGTATTAACTCACATTATGGATCGGTGTTCCTGTATTTGGATTGATTATCTTTGTCATAAATGTAATTTACCGTGATCATGTATGGTTTTTGATGTTATCTTACTCATCCACAGAAAAATGAAAGATGAATTCGGTGGTATTGTTTGATCATGTTAGCATATCTGTATTTAAAAAAAAATAAATAAAAGTGAAAAATGGACTTGCCAATTAGAATAAATACATGTTAAATAAGTTTACCCTGGTTACAATTTAGTCCTTTTCAATTGTACAATCTGGAGAAATATAAATGTTGTCTACACACCCCATAAAAGGACAAATGTTCCTAGATAGGAATCTGATATAATTCCACTGAAGCGAGTATATGTGACTTTTGAGCATTTCTGACTGAAATAAACACACAGTGTTTCAGTGAGATAGTGAAGGAGTGAATCACAATACTGAAAAGTTGTTCCAGGCCATCTTAAAACTGCTTCAAAACAATGTCAAGAAGAGCCTGAAGAAAGTCCTAGGTAGGGGGAACTCAGAAAGCAGCTGCCTTCTAAAAGAACTATTATTGATCAACCTACTTCACAGCAAGCACTTGGAAACCACAGGGGGCCCAGCTGATAAGGAGAAGAGAACTGCAGGTTTCTCTGAAGAAACAAAGAGGTTGCAAACAGAGGTGGCCCTCCAGATCTGATATCCCCTCCCCCCCAAAAAAAGAGAGAGTGATGCTGCTGATCATCTGGATCAATGATTTGAAACCCACTCAGGACATTTGGAAAGGTGTAAGGGGAATCCTTTAGGCATCTCCACTGATGTACTCTCCCCTGTGGAAAGGTGCCAAGCAAGCTCCAGCAATTGTTAACAAATGTTACAGTGGCTCCCTGAGTTTGAGAAACCTCTCCAACCTTGGGTTGGCAGGTCCCCCTGGACACCTGGGGGATGGTGGGGATAGGTAGCCAGATCCAGGCTGGGAAACTTCTGGAGATTTGAGGACGGGGGTGACAGAAACCTCAGTGGGGTACAATGATATAGAGTCCATCTACCAAAGCCTTCATTTTCTCCAGGGGAATCTATCTCTGTAGTGTGGAGATGAGCTGTAATTCTGGGGGGTCCCTATGTCCCACCTGGAGGCTGGCATCCCTATTCCACCCTCCCCCATCAAAAAGCACGGAGAGGGGGGTTTTTTTGGGGGGGGGTTGGAGAAGCACCCTTTACATAGCAAGTCATATTGTCCTTAGTTAATAACTGCCGGAGCCTGTTTGGTGCTGCTCAATGTAAGAAAAGGCTTCAGCAGGGATGCCTAAAGAGCCCCCCCCCCAACACCGTTCCAAATACCAAATATTTGTTTAACAGCATGGTAAGAGTTTTCTCCCGAGAATTCATTCTCCTCTTTGTACTTTGGCATTGTTTTGTGTGCAGTTTGGAGATTAAAGGGCAGGAAAGAAAGAGAGACAGAGTGTAATTACTTCTCCATCAGCACGTCGCCACATGCTGAGATTATTTTTGAATGCATCAGCCCAAGGTGGCACCAGCTACAAAGATCGTGCTATGGAAGATAGAGGTGATGGTAATGTTGCACTGGAAGCTGAATAAGAATACATCTCAACCAATGCACCAGTGAGAGCAACAATATTTGATGTAGCTAGGTTTCTGATAATGTCATCCAAAACCATTACATCTTTTGAAGTCCATTGGAATCGGTGGGCTTAAAAGGGTGTAACTCTGCTGAAGATTGCAATGTGAAAAACTGAATAATACCTAGTCCCATTTAAATTCAGTGAATGAATGTAGATAACCAGTTTTCTTGGGAAGTGGGTATAGTCATCCACTGTTCGGTTGTTATGCTAAGCATACTTCCAAGTAGTTTTACATGATATCACTATCATGCACTGCATCAAGCCATGAACAAAGACAGGTTACCTTTGATTAGTTTTGTTGTATAAACAAAACAAATCACAAATATGGTACTACAAGGAACTTCAGAAAAGAACACACAGGAACGGAGTTCCGGCTGGCTCCTGAGTTGGCCACGCCCAGCAGAAACTCATTAGCATAATAAGCCACACACAACAGCAGAAACTCATTAGAATTGGCTACATTAGGGGTGTGTGGCCTAACATGCAAAGGAGTTCCTGCTACAAAAAAACCCCTGGGTTTTGACAACAAGGTAAACAGAATAAGAAGCAAAAGGTGGGTGTGGCTGGATGACCACACTTCTGGCAACATGGGGGTGTGGCCTAATATGCTAATGTGCTGTGCTGTCAAGGGTGTGGCCTAATATGCTAATGAGTGTCTACTGTTGGGTGTGGCCTATTATGCTAATGAGTTCCTGCTGGGCTTTTCCTACAAAAAAAGCCCTGGTGCCTATTATACTTGGGGGGTTGGCCAGATGGAAATCCATCAATATCCATAGAAATCAGACAGAAGTCGGAAGAAAATTTGATTACAATAAATACTGTAATCCTAAACAGAGTTATACTCTTCTAAATAGCATTTTGGGCTACAGCTGGAGGGGAGAGGTTGGTCATGCTCCTTTGGAATAAATTCTTCTACCCACTGAAACAGTTCTGCTTGATCCAAGTCATTTTGTATTTATTATTTGTACACTGAAAGCACGTTCATTAAAACTATGACTAATTAATTCAAAAAATACAATTGCATTCACGCTCCCATTTCATGACTCCATTTTGTCTGCCCTTGTCATATTTAGACCACAAGCAGCTACCAAAGATGCCCTCCTCAACATACTTGTAGGGGTAGCAGAATACTGACTTTGCCAACAGCACATTAATAGAATTATTTTTTAAAAGAGAAATCATCCATGATAATGCACGGAAAAGCAGGGTTTTAAAAATGCTGCTTGTGTCAGGGAGTCAGGGAGTCTAATCTTCCCTGAAAAGAAGAGCTTATGTGATTGGCTGCTCTACTCACTCTCTGATTGGCCAGCATCAGCTGAGGGAGGTTATAAAACAGCTGATCTGGAAAAGACTCATTCACCCTTTGGTCTTTGTCTGAAATCTAATGTCTGGATCAGTAGCCAAAGGGTTTGGCTTCTAAGGGAAGAGATTTTGGGAGGCAGTGATTTCTTAACAGACAATAGTCAGAAAAGTACTTCTAAAGAGAGAAGAGGGACCCTATTGTCTTAAATATATTAGAACTGCTGTAAGGGAGAACTTAGATTCTCAGTCAAGAAGGCTACAGAACAGCTTTATACAGACAACGGATACTGGAGAAGGGTTTGGCAGAAGGTATGGGTAGTTAAAGAGAACTCCCAGACAACTCAAATAGTAAAAGGAGTCATTGCTTCTTAGGGACAAGGAGAATAACTTCCTGTCAGTGAAAGGGGTTGGGAAGAGAACCCTGGTCTGTGATAAAGAGGAGAAGCTTAGAAAAACTGTAATATCTAAAGGGAAAACCTAGCTGTCTGAAAGGAGAAACTTATAAGCACTAAGACAAAGCTGTTAAGAAACTATATTCAAGATTCTGTGTAACAGCTGAAATATATGATAAGCAAAAAACCTCTCACTGAAAAAACTTGAAATTCAGAAATTAAGCTTTAACAACACTCTCTTATATGTTCAAAAGCCTTAGTTCTGTACATATTAGAAAGGTTTACCTCAGCAACCTCTATACCTTGAAATATATATTTTTTCCCTTCCTGTTTATAAAATCTTTATTCTGTTTTTGAAACTTAATTTTCCTCAAGGGCCATTTCACAAGGGTTTATAAAACAGAGCAGCTCCTGTATTTCCCTCAAGTTCCTGTACTGGGTCTAAAGCCTAAACAAAAAATGACATGGTGGGACAATTTAAGCTTATTAAACAAATAAGAAATACACACTCCTAGAGGACGACTCAGTTATTGGGGGGAACTAAAATAGTTTTGGTGGGAAAATTCTGCCTGGGTGTTGGGAAAGAGACAGGGGTCTGTCATAACATGCAAGCTCAGTTCATGTTCTGCTCACTGGTCATGAGATCTTCGGGGGGAAGCCTCGTTTGAGCCAAAGGAGCTCTACCCTTCCCAGATGTGGTGGTGAGATCGCGCCAGGAAAATCCACCTATCTTCCGTCTCTCTAGCGTGGTTAATGCTTCGTGTGACCGGGACCTTAGATAGTTTTATCTCAGCAACCTTTACACCTTGAATCCTAATATTTATATATTCTCTACCTGTTTAATAAAACCTTTATTCTGTTTTTGAAAGTTAATCTGCCTCAAGTGCCATTTCACAAGGGTTTATAAAACAGGAAAGCTCCTGTTTTTCCCTCAAGTTCCTGTACTGGGTCTAAAGTCTAAACAGGGTGGGACAATTTAAGCTTATCAAACAAAGAAGAAATACATGCTACTGGAGGGTGAGTCAGTTAACTAAGGGGAACTGAAATATTTTTGGTGTGAAAATTCTGTCTGGGTGTAGAGAAAGAGACAGGGGTCTGTTATATCATCTTACCAGACTGGGAGTGTAAAGAACTCTTTCCTACATCAGTGATGTGGAAACGATTTCAACATAGTTGCTTCACTCCCCACTCTAATAATATAATGGTCATTTATGTTTTAATGTAATCTATTTATTTTTACGTAAGCCGCTCTGAGCCAGCTCAGGCTGGAAGGGTGGGGTAGAAATTTGAATAAATAAATAAATAAATAGGTCCCTAGCTATATGGCTTCTCATACAAACATCACCCCAGGGAGTGGAAACCCTTGAAATAATTCAAGTAATGGGAAGTAGTAGCCATCAGCAGCCCCTCCCATGTGTTTTCAGGCTTTCTCTGACACCAGAGTGGTGTGGAAAGCAAGCGACATGGCATTATGTTCAACATTGCAAAGGTAACATCGCATAGGGCTGCCAAGTCCCCCCGGGGGGCGGATTTCCCCCCACTTTGGAGGCCCGATTTCTGCCGCTGCGGAATCGGGCCCCGGGGGAAACCCCACCCTGGCGTGCACGTCAGCCGGAGGTGACGTGATGACGCTGGCCATGCTGGGGGCGGGGCCACAGCCATTTGAGGGGAAAACTCAAATGCCCCCCGCCACATAAGAGAAAGGACTTGGCAACCCTAACATCGCAACATGCCATTAGACTAATGGTTCTGCACCATTTTGAAGACAGACACCATTTAAAACATATTATGAAGTAAGTCCATGCTACTTTCCCCTTCCCCAGCATGTGTGTGTGTTAAAATCTCTCATAGATCCAGGTAGTCGGCTGTGTTGGTCTGAAGCAGTTAAACAAATGTAGAGTCCAGTGGCACCTTTAAGACCAACAAAGGTTTATTCAAGAGCTTTCGTGTACATGAAAAAGTGTGCATGCACACAAAAGCTCTTGAATAAACCTTTGTTGGTCTTAAAGGCGCCACTGGACTCTAAAAATCTCTCATATTCGTGTTTGGTGGTGGTGGAACGTTCTGCCTCTGCATAGGGCTCTTTTTGTAGCAGGAACTCATTTGCATATTAAGTGACACACCCCTAATGTAGCCAATCCTCCAAGAGCTTACAGTAGCTCCTGTAAGAAGAGCTCTGTAAGCTCTTGGAGGATTGGCTACATTAGGGGTGTGTGGCCTAATATGCAAAGGAGTTCCTGCTACAAAAAGAGCCCTTAGCAACCCTGGCCTTCCTTGGTGATTGTATATCCAGGCCTGACCCCACAAGATCAGGCTAGCCTGGGCCATCCAGCTGTGGGCTGCTCATGCTTAGTATTTCTAAATATATAGCATTACTGAGCAACATGCTGTATTTCATGGCCCTGTTGGACATTATGCTGAAAGAAACCCAAATTTACTATCAAGCCTCCCAAGGCTCCTCTCTCAGCTCATGATGATCCTTCTCCTCCCTTCTGGCCTCGTAGCTCTGATGCAATCAACCCACTTTTGAATCATGGCCCATAATCTGAGCACCACTGCATGCAACGATGTTATTTTCACAGTCTGAAAGAGCATGCCGGAAGTGTGAGGCAATGGAAATCAAGTCACTACTTCTCTAAACAAATAGTTTTCTAGGCTAACGTGCTTTTTTGATGAGCACCAAAGGACATTGCCTCCTTCCACGGAAAAGTCACACAGGCAATCCTCTATGCACCTACATAATGCATGTTCTCTCTCTCTTTGATGGACATGACTGATGAGTGTTCTTTAAAAACAGACAGTGTCTGCCCTATAAAAGCTGTTTCTCATGTTGGTTAGGTACAGGAGAGTAAATGTTTGCATTTTTGTATTGACAAAACCCCGCCATTTGAAGTCTTCAGAACTGAGATTAGAGCTCCATTGGAGCCAAACTGTGAATGTTGCAAGGTGAGATACATACAAAACTACAATTCCTGACAAAAAAAAAGAGGAACTAACAATGGTAAGGCAATCAACCAAACATATTGAAGAATACCTCCGTGTGACACTATTGAGCTGAGGCTTCTTTATTAACTCCAAAACGATATTACCATGTAAGGAAAGATGCACTAGAGACAGGCGTCATTATCTTTTGAGTAATGCCAAGGTTAATGACATTGGGGAATGCTGGGGTAATGATGCCAACTGTGTAGCTGGAATTCATAGGCAATGCTACAACTTCAGAATTATTCTGCTATTGTTCTACTGTAGAGGGCTCAAGCTGAGCATCCACTTTACACAATTAGGCAAGACAAGAGCAAGCCATTAACAGCAGGTATTATTTCTTTTTAAAAAATGATGACTAGAAAACCAGTGCAATGTAGACAAAAGAAAAGCCAAAAGGTTGCAGGCTGAGCCATTTACAGGCTCATGAGATAAATAGTCAAACATTAATTAAGGGATGCTTGGTAATTCCATTGTTCTATGTTAAGGTTAATAGGGGGGGAAACAGCATATATTTTACTTTTCACAAACATTTGCTTTCAGTGGGCTTTATGATTCATGCTTCACTATTTTGACATTGTTTTTAAAAGAGGAGAGGCATTCAGGGTGGGACAAATACTGAATTTTGCAAAAATTCACACTTTCGTATTTTGGCACTGAATTTTTTATGCGAGACTTGAACTTTGTAGCAAACTTTGTTAAACTGCCAACTCTTTCTGAGGGGGAGTTTAATAGCACTCTTGTCAGAGTATTTTATATATAATGGCCTGTGATTTCAGAGTTCAAAGGCAAAAAGCTACTGATCTTTGGGTCAAGTATCAATGGCCATTTTTTGAGCAATACTGGCCTAATAAATGGAGGTGAGAAAGCTCAGCATAACAATAGCAACTCTAATGTGATCAGCAGATAGACACAGTGGGCAGAGCAACCACCTAATCCTCTAGCCTCTCTGTGGCAATGTTTTTTTTTTAATCTTCCTTTCCATTTCTGTTAAAGCTCAACTAGACAAAATGCTGGAGATTTGTGACTGAATCACCAGAACAACTTTTCTTTAAAAGCATCCATGACAGTAAATGGGATTGGACAGAAAGGGTTAAGTATTTCATCCTATTTCTTGTATAGAAATCAACTCCACGGTTCATTTCATATGGGGGGAAAAAATCGGCCCCGGTCACATGGACCGGATATCGCGGGGAGAGGCGTGGCTAATTGCCCCAGAGGAAACTAATGCGCGGCCGCCTGAGCACACATCCCGGTCGAGGTCCCATGGTTAGGGGGGAGATACCGACCAGGTGGGTATCCTGCAGCGTGGCACAGAAGCCACGCCGCGCGATCGCACTAGCAATCACTCTTTGTGCGCATGCGCTGTTGGGTGCTGTTGCGCAACCTGTGGAGACGGGCGCCGGATGTCACGTAAGTCCACCGGAAACGCGATTAGACGCCTGCCTAGAAACTAGTACCTCGTAAGTACTAGTTTTTTAATCCACACCTTCAGCGGGGAGCCACATGTTCGCCATGGGAACACTGTGCTTCCCAGATGTTGGGGTGTGATCACAGCCAGAAAATCCGCAGGACTCCCATGCCTCTTCTGCGGCATCTTTGCCGTGTGACCGGGGCCATCATGCATAAGTGTTGAGTTCTTTCAAGTGTGGAAGAAACTTGTAGGTGATGGTCTATGGCAAAATGGCATAAAAGCCTTCTTCCTCCCCCCAAAACTACAGCTCTAAAGGTTGCAAGTAAAATTTCATTTGTAAGTATCACAAAACTACATAGCATATGCCATTTTGCCATGGACCACCATCTACAAGTTTCTTTTAGGACAAACCTTCTTATAGGTGCCCTTTAATGTATCTCTCTGTCCACTAATGATTGCAGTAAGGAATCCTCAATCACTTGCCAATTTGGCTTTACAGCCCATCCATAAGTTTGTGATAAGCACCAATGAATATTCTGCTTCACTTGTGTTGGCATCTGAGAAGGGCAGGGGGCTTA
>NW_015164198.1:498707-517143 GCF_001447785.1 Gekko japonicus
TGGTGTCTTTCTCATACCAGTTTTTGTTTGGTATACTTTCTTGCTTCATGTGGATGATTTGGGTTAGGATAGGAGCACTGTTAGGGCACAGTGTTGTTTAGGGGCACTGTGGGAAGGCCAAACAGCCCCTTTCCTAACTACACCCTCCATGGAGGCAGGGTTGGCTGGTGGCAGTGGCTTCAGGTAACTACCCAGGTCTAGGGATGCTGTATACAAGGTGGGACTCTTGTTCACTTTGAGTGGAACCATCCCACTCAAAGCCAGACTTGTCCAGGCCACCAGGACTTTACCTAGGGGCCTTAATGGCCAATACGCCCCCATTATTGTTATACTATTAATGACCCGCTAGGTGTCACATTTCCTTCTATTCTCCGGCCCACCAATGCAAGCACAATGTTTCTCTCTGATGCTGCTATATATCCTGCTGTCAATTATCTGGAGAGCAGCTAATGAAAATGAATCTAGTTTTCTATTTTATTGTTTCTTATTAGAGTGTGTATGTGCAGCTAACACTATTCCCATATGTATGGGACATTGCATTTATGGCCTTCTGCAGAGTTCCAGGTGCATGGGCTGATTCAAACTTGACAATACAGCAAACTGCCTGCTGACAGTAAGCTGGGTAAAGACCTCCAGTAGACTGTCTCTCACCTTGATCACCCCAGTTGCAAAGCTCAATTATAGAAAAGGTAACGGACTGCATTGTTCAAACTTCCCCCCTCCTCTCTTTCTGTGTTGAAAGAAAACATCAATAGCGGGAGGCTGAAGTCACACTCAAACGTCACTCAACACGGAAAAGAAAATGACAAGAATAAAATCATTTGCTTAGCCTTAAGGCAACAGGGAGCGGAGACTAAAACATGCCATGGCATATCAATGCTGTCATCAGCTTCATTATTTTCCTTAGGAGATAATCACAACTAGATGGCATCCAGAGGAGTCCATATGGCCAAGGGGGCGGATGGTGTGATCCTCAGGAGTAGGCATACACCTATGTGTTGACAAAGCACATTGTAAGTAACATCAAAATAATGAACAAAAGGCTGGAAAGTATTGCCGTTTGTGATTCAACTCATTTGACTTCTCGTTGTTTCATTACATTGAGATACTCTTAAATAACCCATCAGTGTAAATCAATACATTTTCCTGAGGCACTGCATTCCTTAAACCTGACATGTCTATTTCTGTAGGGGGTTATAGGGCAGTTGTCCTAAAATAAACAAAATGTAATATTTCACAAATTGAGATATGGTTATTTGATCTCATTGTTATTTAAATTGTAGCTAATAATAATAAACATTTACAGAACACTTTCAAATGTTCACATTTATTATCTTGTAATCCTTATAACAACCCTATAAATTACCACCATATTGTAGACGGTCTGATGCTGACAAAAATAGGTTGCCTAAGGCCACCTAGTTACTCAAAGGTAAAGTTCAAACCAGGTAGCCTAATCTCATAATCATCTCCATTGTGCCCCCGCTCTAGAAGTTCAATTTAAAATCTGTGTTAAGGCACACAACTTCCTTGGTGGCCTTGGGAACCCATTGGCTTGGATCCCACCTAAAAACTTCTGCAGACAGAAGCAGTATAATTGCCCCTCATTTTCCTCTCATGTGACAGACCTCCAATTCCCCCCAACTTTTCCTGTACCCCATCCCCCAGAAGCAGAATTCATTCATTTATTTGTACCCCACCTTTTCCCCCAATGGGGACCCAAGGAGGCATACATTGCTCTGCTCTCCTCCAATTTGTCCTCACATCAACCCTGTGAGGTTGGTCAGGCTGAGTGTTACTCATCCAAGGTCATCCAGTGACTTTCCATGGAAGAGTGGGGACCTTGAGTTTCTTCTATCCTAGTTTGACAGTCTAACCACTACACTACAATGGCATTTGAGGGGCGTTTTATACTGCAGCAGAAGAAGGGAGAGAGCAAGTCACGCTCCACTGACAAAAATCCTTCCATCCACAGAAATTTGAGACAGCCTTGGTTAGTTCACATGTAATCTCTGGGAGGGAATTCTTGGACTAATCAAAATTAGTACTTAGCTCTGGAACTCTCTCCCCAGTAAGATTTATCAGTCCTCTGCTATTGCGATCACCTGCTGCAGGAAAAGACATTTTTTGTTTGTTTCTTTTGGAATTCCCTCAGTGATCCCTCCTTCCTGACCAATGTTTTAATTGCTGTTTTAATGTTTTTGTATGCATTTTAACTCTGTTTTAATTGTTTTAATGATGTGCCTTGGAGGTTGATTTTAATGTGAATTTAAATATGATTTTATCTTGTATGTTTTCAATTGTTAGTTGCCTTGGCGGCCCTTGTGAGGACAAAAAGGTGGAATATAAGTTTTGTAAAATAAATAATAAAGTAATATTTAAACAAAAGACATGACCCATACAGTGGAAGTCACTTTTAAATATATTGCATTACAAAATGCATTTGTAATGGACTGCCCTTAACAACAGGTTTCCTAGTACAGCAATTTCAGAGAGTTGGGAGGTGAAGAGTTAACTCTTCATTGGAATGGAGAACTTGCATAACAGGCTGCTTCTTTCCCCACACTCTCTGATTGGCTGAGGAGAACTATATGATGTGCTGAGGGCATGGTCTTCTTCTTCTTCTTCTTCTTCTTCTTCTTCTTCTTCTTCTTCTTCTTCTTCTTCTTCTTCTTCTTCTTCTTCTTCTTCTTCTTCTTCTTCTTCTTCTTCTTCTTCTGTCATTCGGCCAGTTGGTCTTTGGGGAAATCAGTCAGTCAGTTGGCTTCTGATAGAGTCAGTTGGAGTCAGTGAGTCTGACAGACTCAGTTAAGATAGGTTCACCTTTGGAGTGAAGGGAAGTGAGTCCGTGCCTTAACTATTTTCTATCAATTCTGAGGAAGAATTCAGTATAAGAACTGAACATCTAAGAGTCAGCCTAAGCTGAAGTCTGTTTAACACAGACACCAGAACTGGGGTTGAAATTTTGGCAAGGGCGATTGGGTAGTATGCTGAAACCCCCATTCAGGCCAAAAGAAAAGGGTTATATCTTCTGAAGAGAAAAAGAAGAATTCCTGCCCAGGGGGGTTTGCTCTGAGAAGACCCCTGGTCTGTTGTGAAGAGAATTGAATTTAGACACCTCAGAATATTGAAATAAACTGTGGTTTCCAAAAGGGGAAGGGTTTAGGTACTAAAATAAAAAGACCATCTCTAGGAGACCTGAAGAGTCATAGGAAACTATATGAAGACGTAATTGTAACTAAAGAACTCAGTCAAATGCCTCTCACTGTTAAGATGCAAGAATATATGAAAATAAGCTTCAAAAACACTATTTTGATTGTTAAAAGATGTATAATCTGTATTAACAATAATTTTTCCTCAGTATTTCTACCCTTTACCACACCTATTCAATCCCTGCCTTTTAAATAAAGTCATTATTTGTGTTTGAATGTTATACCACCTCAAGTGCCATTTGAAAGGGAAAAACAAGAGGGCTCCTGCTTATCCCATAAAGTTTCTGGGCTGGGCTAAAAGACAAATTAGATCTTCATGATGGGGTGGGACATACTTTTTAGACAATAACTAAATCCACGCTAGTAGGGGCTGCTCAGTCACAGCTGGGAACAAATTTTGGCAAGAAAATCTGCCTAATAGTGGGGAAGTGCCAGGGGTCTGTTATAACATTGTATAAAAAAACACATACCTGTATCTTTCACACAGAAAACAATGTGATGTGAATGTGCTTAAATCTGTGTTCATATTATTGTAATAGTCAGGAAGGATAATTGGTTCTTGGGTGTATACTTATTCCAAATACAAAGAAGTTAGCATAATTTTATCTTTTTGAAAAAGTTGTCCCTTTCTTATCAGGGCCCGCCCACAACCACCTTCTTGTGTCCAAGAATTCTCCACAAAGAATGCTTGATCTAGGAAAAAACATGTGAAAACAGAGTGGCATTTAGATTTCTGAAGTATTAAGCAATGTCTTGTATAGGGATGGGCACGAACCTAAAGTCCATGACCTATTTTGGGCAGTTCATGCTTCAGAAAGTCAAGTCCATGACAGGGTGGCCAGCATGAACTTTCCATGCACTTTCAAGCTGTCCATAGAAGTTCATGCTGGTTCATGAGCGCATACATTCCCAGACAGACTGTCTCTGCTCAATGAAAATGTTTACAAAACTTCAAAGCAACAATTTGGAGGCCATCTTGGGGAGGACACCTGCAAGTTTGAGATCTCTAGCTTGCACAGGATCCATTCTATACACCCCTGAATGTCCAGAACCTGTGCTGGTCAAAACCGTTTTGACATGCACAAGTTCAGGAAGTTCAGGAGTGTATAAAATGGAACTTGTGCAAGCTAGAGACACCAAACTTGCAGGAGACCTCCCCCAGATACTCCTCTACATGTCCTCCAAGTTTAGTGTCTCTAGCTTGCACAGGATCCATTCTATATACTCCTGAACTCCAGTTTGGTGCAGGTTCAGGAGTGTATAGAATGAATCCTATGCAAACTAGAGACTCCAAAGATGGCAGGTGGGTAGAGGAAAGTCAATCAGAGATCCCCTGTGAGTTTGGTGTCTCTAGAATGCCAGGGGGCCCTCCTATCACCTCATGAACCTCATGAACTGAGGCAGTCAAAAATGCATGAAGATCCACGTTTTGCTAATGGGGCATGTCACAGACCACGAACCGAACCACATTTCCCCTGTTCATGCCCATCCCTATTCTTGTATGTGTCCATCACCTGTTCTGTGAAATAGAATGTTCATATCCCACCACATATAATTTGAAATGTTCTTCAGTGGACTCAATTGTGATTCATCAGTTTTTTATGATCACATGATAAGAGCTGATGTTCCTGCTTGTATGAACCAAGTCTCATTAATGGTTAGGACAGGCAAAGGGTGTACAGGGAGAGGAGCCACTGGCAGGAAATCCTGCCACCTCCCAGCTGTGTTTTTCTCCTTTCTGTTAAAACCTGGGATATGACATTAATAGCCTAGGCATGGCTGGATGGACAGGTCTTTTGCCATTAGCCAAAGGGCTCTTGGCCACTACTTGAAATCTGCAAGCAATGTGAACACTGGCTTCTGAACCTACTTTAAATGTGTTTTTGTGGGGTTTGTTTATTTGGATTAGGTGTTTTTGTAAGCTGCTTTGGGACCCTATTGAGGAGAAAACCAAGGTAGCAAGTTACCTAAATAAATAAGAGTTTGACCAAACTTTTAAACTCAAAATGGTAAAGTCAAGGCTGCATTCCTAAATGTACATTGCTGGATCAAAACCATCAATGGTATATATATTTCATTTAAACCCTTTCAAAAATAATCAGTAGACTGCAGTGATTGAAACACTTGCATTCAAAGCAAACATCCAACTTGAAGA
The DNA here is from genome assembly GCF_001447785.1 of Gekko japonicus. Taxonomy (NCBI): domain Eukaryota; kingdom Metazoa; phylum Chordata; class Lepidosauria; order Squamata; family Gekkonidae; genus Gekko; species Gekko japonicus. Next base: position 504,075 of record NW_015164198.1, read on the forward strand.
CACCTAACTCTTAAAAATAAGGAACTTCTAAAAAAATTGCCTGATTGGCAAATATCCAATTTGACAATCATACAGCTTTACATACCATTTTGTGTAATTTAATTTTAAAAGCCTAGATCAGTATGCTTTAAGAAAACCATGGGGATTTCAGAGCCAGTTCTAGAAATGAAGATAGTTTACAATATCCTCCACGGAGTTTGCTAGATTTGCACCAAAAAATTCTACTCTTCCATTGTGCTGTCATTGAGAGCAGTTATATTGGAATGGCATGTCTGCCAGCCAGCCAGAGGTTCCTGACACCTGTTCCATTTGGCAATTTCCTGAGAGACCTTTATCATTGTCCTGATGTACAGTAACCTGATAAGCCCTAATTCAATACCTGTATATCACTATTTAACCTTTTCAGACTACTTCAGGTGTGCCAAGTTATTTTGTTGTTGTTGTTGTTTTGTAATGATGGAGTACTCACCAGTGGTCGAGGGAAGTTTAATCAGGTATATTTTTCTGCAAAATCACATTGCACGCCCTGCAGCCTTGTTAAATCCCAGCTAACTGCAGTTTCATCATCCAAAGAGCTAGCTGTTTACACACGATAAGACTCCAAGGATTGTAAACTTACTTAAATGATCCAGTCCGACACACTGACCATATATAAGCTGTCAGTGTTATTGTTCATCCAAAGTTATAAATGTCCTCTGCACATCTGTCTCTGCATTGGCAAAGGAACACTGTGTCACAAACACAATTAGCGATCTCTGCAACAAATTAAAATGTATGGTGTATGTTTTCTCTCTTTCTCCATTTTCTGCAGAAGCTGGAATTTTTTTTGAAGTCCTTTTCACATCCTTAAATGGACATACTTACAACCAAAATGAAACATGCTACCAATTAATTTATTAGAGGAAGAAAATCAGGCTTACATTGTCCCCGCTTCACCACTATGAGATCCAAGCATCTAATGCCTCTCATCTGTAGTCTGAGTGGCTCTCACCTACTCCCCAAACTCTCTGTCTGAATGGAAAATAATGATTTATCATGTTATTGGTTGTACATAAAACACAACAATAAATAAAGGAAGTCTGGTTTCAATCTCCAGCCAACACTCCGTATTCCTTTCCTTTTTGTCTGTGCCATTTTCCTTTGGTCACCATGCTGCTTTTGGAGAAAGAGGCCGTGAAAGCTCTAATACTTGCAATGCTCTACCATTACAGTGCTCTCCCACTAGAAGGAATTCATTATTCCTTTCAATGGACCTTCACACACACACACACACACACACACACACACGCCATGGAGTTCATGTACCCAAGTGCCTCCTTAACTCATGGCATTGTGTTTGTTTTTCCATTATTATATCATCTTTTCTCAAAGGAGCTCAGGCTAGCATCTACTGATCTTGAGGGGCCAAGTGTCTGATTCAGTATAAAGAAGCATCATGTAAACTGAGAGAGATTCCCTGTGTATAATGGAGCATGTGCACATACAGCTTTATGAGAGTTGTGTTTACAGATTTATGTGAGTCTTGAGGACTCTTGTATGTCTCTTTTCAGAACTGGGTATGATTATTAAATGTTTGATACAGATAAAGAGACAAACAAAACTGATTATTCAATGTTTGATACAGATAAAGAGACAAACAAAAGTGCACATATGCACCTTATCTGCTGTTCAATGTGTACTTCCAGAACAACCCTGAAAGTTTTTTGTGTGCCTTTCCCACCACATTGCATTGAATGTTTCATGTGGTAGGAAAGGTTCTTACATGTGCAGCTCACTGAAAGTGGAGAGTCTGTGAGCCCACATTCCATATTATGGAAGGTCTTGGGTAACATGATATTTCGGCAAATGTGCCTTCTGTTGCATACAGACAGCCATAAATGTCATCATTTACTGGAGCTGCCAAAAACTCATTGGGGTGTTAAAATTCTCAGAGAAATATGCTGAAGTGAGTCATACAGGGATCCCACCCTTGAAACTGATCCTGGAAATTGGGTTATACAAGTGGAGCATGGCATAACATTACAAGATCCAGAGCATTTGGGAGCTATTTAAGACCTGGCTTATTCTTATCACTCATTCAAATGTTTTCGATAGGTGGCCATTAGAGTCTCTCTTTTACCAACCCTCTCAGATGCTAAAATGGATTTGGCTTTGTACCTTTGTATGGTGATTAAAAAGAAAAGATTCAATGTTTACATTACAATGATTTCAATAATCGTTAGCATTCTAGGCAAAGCAAGGGCTGCTCTTAGGCCATGATCTTGTTCACCCTTACCTGGGAGCACATCACAACGAATAAAGTAGAAGTTACTTCTGAGTAAACATGCATGGAATTGCACTGTTAGTATGTTAGAAAAAAGTAAAAAAGAAATTGTATAAGCCTTCTAACCTAGATGCAATGAGGAATCTAATCAAAACAGACAAGATAATGGTTTGGATCCACCAGAAGATTTTCACATGCATTAGAGTCCTGCAGAAACAGAAGTGTGAAAAACCCTCACACTATGTCTTTGCACTAAGTTAACTATTTCTGGGCAGTATAAGGTATTGGAAGGATAGCACGAGGTGATGCATATGAACTTGTGCAAGCAGAACAGCACTAACTGCTAGGAACTAACTGTGCATCAAGAGCTACTTGTGCTTCACTGGATCCAAACCAATGGCCTGTATAATTTTAGCACTCCACCAAACACGTGTGAAGCCTTCATCCAGTCTAAGGAGCCTTCCTCCGGCAGAAGATCTACCTTAGGAGGAAGGCTCCTCAGGCAGGATACTGCCCAATGTGAGGAAGAGAAATATCAGTCACATTTTTTTTCAGATGGGTGCTAACGAAGTTTTGTAGAAGGTTATGATTCTCAAAGAACAACATAGGCCCTTGTAAGACTAGTATATTACGGACAATTATTACATAAGAACATAAGAACATAAGGTACGGACAATTATTACATGATGCGTGAACAACAGCAGAAAAGGGGGAAAGAGATGAAGAAGGAAATAGAATAGTGAATTGTTAAGGAATGCAAATACCTGTCCTCTCTGGCCTTCATTCCACCTCAAAAATAGCCATGTGCCTACAGCCTGAATTCATGATCCTCCCATTACTTCTCAGAAAGAATGTGTGGCCCGATTGCCCTATTATGGCACTACTGCAGGGGTCCCCAATCTGTGAGCAACTCTTGAATTTCAGTACTGATGTGCATGCACGGCTACAAAACGGCTGGGACTAGTCACAAAATGGCTGCCATAACTTAATGGCATCAATCATAAAATGCTGGGAGGCTGCCAGCCAAGCATCCTTCTTTGATGGAGGCAGTTATTCCATTAGTGATCTCTGCTAAAACAGACACAATACGTCCTGGGTTCTTCTGAAACATCTTCTGCTCCAGTGAAGTGGAGCAAATTTGGAGAAGAGATGCTTTGAGAAAGAGGGAAGTGGGTAGCAGGGAACATCTCAATGCATGTCATGGTGCACTTTGGTCCTACACTGAGGATCATTGCACTAGATCAGTTATTTGCAGGTAGTGTGGACAAACCAATCCAGTTGCAAATGATTGTTACAGGGAATTGATAGCAGAATATCAAGCAATGTGTGGATGCTGTCAAGGAGTGTGTTGGTTTGGTTTGGTTTTGAGATGGTGATGAGAAAGTCTTTCCAGCATTTAGAAGTTCTGTTAACCAAGGCAGTACTGACATTGCATTATGAGTTCTGTATTAATAGACATTATGCGGGAGAGAGGAGGAGGAGGAGGTATGAAGTAACACTTACTGCATCATATCTAGTTCTGGCCTGATGCACAGAAATTTAGCAAACAAAGCTTTTCCCACTCTTTATTTCCACGGATGAACAAGCTTCACCTATTAAATTCCTGTGAGTTGACTGGCTTTTTAATAGCATGGAAAAAGAACCAGTAAAGATATACAGCAAGTTAATATTCTGGTAAAACGAATTGGGCCCGTGCAGGGATACAATTCAGTCCCTTTTTCTACCATTCTTCTAACACCCAAATCAGCACAAATGTGGAAGAAAGATAAGAAAGAAAATAATTATGTACTTAACAGCAGACGTTCCCAAGCTCTCACTATCATTTTAAAAATAATGGATCCAGATGAGCTGAAACTTCCTGCAAGGAAATGAAAAATGGAAAACTGCTTAGATTTGGGAAGAAGTGCTTATGCAAAGTAAGATTATTTTGTATCAAAGGTGTTCAGTGTCAAAATTCAAACATTTAAGGGCATAACTCTGCTCGGGACTGTACCGCTCATTGAATGAAGCAATCAGTTATAGGAATGAACTGAATCTCTCATGAACAGAGCTTCAGATTTCCTCACTATGGTCTGTTTAGAGCAGCTGCTGAACAGCTTTTTGGTGGCACAGTAGTTGTAGTGTTTCAGTTTTATTTCCTCCAGTCTTGCAAGACATTGATGCAGCTGTGCGGTAGGTGCAGTGAGTGAAATGGATTCTTGCCCATGATCAGGGATCAAGTACTAAACAATGCGGGGATGGGGGGAGTACAACTCCCATAATGCTGTAAGAAAATGCACATGAATGAAATAAACCTCACCAATAACATGGACTTGAATGAACACCAAACGGTATCTATCTATCTATCTATCTATCTATCTATCTATCTATCTATCTATCTATCTATCTATCTATCTATCTATCTCTATCTATCTATCTATCTATCTTGCAAGACATTGATGCAGCTGTCCGGTAGGTGCAGTAAGTGAAATGGATTCTTGCCCATGGTCAGGGATCAAGTACTAAACAATGCTGGGATGGGGGGAGTACAACTCCCATAAGGCTATAAGAAAATGCACATGAATCAAATAAACCTCACCAATAACATGGACTTGAATGAACACCAAACGGTAACTAATCTATCTATCTATCTATCTATCTATCTATCTATCTATCTATCTATCTATCTATCTATCTATCTATCTATAGTGTATATTTGTAAGCACGGGTTGACTAATTGATTTGTTCATGGTTTGCTTGTTTGATTGGCTGCTAAGCAGCAACAACAGGTCTGGAGAGGGGTCTAGGAATCCCGTCAAGCTGTGTGAAAACAAGCAGACATGAAATACTGCCAAGTACTGTGTAATGTGATGTTTTAATATGCCAAAGTTACCCAATGGATATGGTTGAGCTGTTCACAAACAGCCAAACTGCTTGGGGGAATTGGCTCTCTGCTACAACCAGTGAGCAGAACATGAGTCAAACTGGTGGGTGTTCAAGCATACCTAATGACTTATTTTGTCTATCACATATCCCACCTTTTGCTAATAGGAGGAACCCTGTGACGTACGTTCGGCTAACAATGAGTGCCTGGTTCAAGACCACCCATTGAGCTTCCTGGCTGAGCAGCAATTTGAACCCAGATATCTGATGTCATCCCTGACCTTGATATCCCAGGCTAGCCCCTATCTCATCAAATCTCAAAAGCTAAGCAGGACTGAACCAGGTTCGCACTTGAGTGAGAGACCACCTGGGATGTCCAGGGTTGCTATGCAGAGGCAGGCAATGGCAAACCATCTTTGTCTCTTGCCTCGAAAATCCCATGAGGGGGTCACCATAAGTTGGCTGCCACTTGATAGAACTTTCCTCCACCACCACCAGTCCAATACCCTAACCATACTTGTTCTTAACATTATCAGCACTTCTACAATTAAGGCTTGGAAATAAAAAGGTCCCTGCATTTTGCAGCATATGTTATTTAACATTTGTAAGGGAACCTCATATATGCTAACATGTGGGAAACACATTTGGGTGAGGGCCACACACTTACTCCCTCTAATGCTTACAGTGGCCAAAATGGATAAAATAGAGAGCAAAACATAATATTTGATGGGAAAAGACCTTGATTATTATTCCTCCACTGCAAATAAGCATCCTAGTTCCTTAACACGTGAAAGAATCCAGCCATAGAAGCCCCTTTAAGGCAGTGTGCCACACCAGTCTTTCCTAACAGGCCAAGCCAATGCTCAGCTTTTAGAATAGCATGAATGTTTAAAAGCAGTGATGGGTGAATTTCCCTTGGCTCAATTCAGATTTGGGATACATTAGCTGAGCTAGTTTCCTACAGCCAGGAAACAGGTGTGTGTATTTTTTCCGAGTCCAGTTTGGATCCATTGGACTATTGACTTCACTGAGAATATGATGAGGACAGAGCTCCCAGACCTTTTTGTGGTGGTGACAGAGATAGGGAAGGAGCTCCCTGTCACACTCTCTTCCATCAAATCCGGTGCCTAGAACACTGCCATAGCATCATCCCAGCCAAGGGGTGCACCTGGAAGTCATGGTGATTTCTGGTGACTGACTGTGTGTGTACCTGTTTGGTGTAGTGGTTAAGAGTGTGGACTCTGATCTGGGAGAACTGGGTTTGATTCCCCACTCCTCCACATGCAGCTGCTGGTGTGACCTTGGGTCAGTCATAAGTTCTTTGAGAGCTGCTCTCTCAATGGCAATTCTCAAAAGAGCTCTCTCAGCCCCATCTACCTCACAGGGTGTCTGTTGTGGTGAGGGGAAGGGAAAGGGATTGTAAGATGCTCTGAGACTCCTTTGGGTAGTGAAAGGCAGGGTATAAATCCAATCTCCTCTTCTTCTCGAAGTCATGGTAACCTCTGGTGACTGACCCCTACTGGGGGCCTGGAGGATATTCAGAAAGTTGGGTGAATAAAGCCTGCCCCTGCCTCCCGCCTCTGGTATTTCAAGGAGGTCTCCCATCCAAGTACTTGCCAGAGTTGACCCTGCTTAGCTTCTGAGATCTAATGAGATCGGGCCTGCCTGGGCTATCCAGGTCAGGGTGCAGAAGATTTTTTTTTAAAAAAAAACATGCTAAACATCATTTTCCCATTCCAACTAAGCAGCATACAGTACACTCTTTTAAAAACTGTATTTACATAAAAAGACTTAGTGAACCACTGGAATTTTAGGTGTAGTGCTAAATAAAACTATAGTGGCAACTACCCTGCATTAATGTTTAATTTACTTATGATTTGCCCCATTGTTTTGACACACTGTATATACACATACACATAGATTTTGCACTTAATACCTGCATTGATTACATTTTTAGAAGACTGGATTATTTTTCCAATCATATCTAAATAAAATGTTCAGAAATACCCAGGGCATTCATTTTTTTAAAAACCTATTAATTATCAAAAGCATAACAGCGTTGCCGTCTACCTGCTCAGGGTAGATGATTTCCCCCTCCCCTTTTAAAAGCTACAGTGATTACTACATGGCAGCTAAGAAATAAGGAATAACAAATAATGAGGTCTCAGACTGAAATGTTAAGTGCTAAATTCAGACAAACTTTCAGGGAGTTAGTAACATTTACAGAAATTCCCATTATGAGAGGGACCCTTCCACTTAATGAATTGTACAGCAAATTGGGTAAATCTACATTTGGGCCTTCGATACAGACAGAAAAACAAAATATTGAAAGAAACAAAATCACCCTGTTCTTCTGTGCATAAAAAAACTTAATGTATGGTTACATTTAGCACCCTGGGGCAAGTGATGCTCTGTCTTCTTGGTGCTTGGGGAGGTCAACAGTGGGAGGGCTTCTAATGTCCTGGCCCCACTGGTGGACCTCCTGATGGCATCTGGTATTTTTGGCCACTGTGTGACAGAGTGTTGGACTAGATGGGCCTTTGGCCTGATCCAACATTGGCGTCTCTTATGTTCTAATATTCTTAACATCTCAGATTAACCGGAGCTCATCAGAACTTGGAAGTTAAGCAGGTTTGGCCATAGTTAATGCTTGGATGGCAGACTACATTGGAATACCAGGGCTGCTATGCAAAAGAAGGCAATGGCAAACCAGTTCTGCTCATCTTGCCTTGGAAACCCCAAGAGTCAGTTGTGATGATGACACTTAATCATAATTATAGTTACAAATCCTGCTTTCCTCTCTTCCAGCCCTATGTAAGGAAGAGAGACAGTGACTGCACTAAGGTCCCCCACAAGCTTTGTAGCATAGTGGGGATTCAAACCCAGGTTTCACCAGGCCTACTCTTGGCAGTCTATCCATGACATCATGTAGTTCTCCATGACTGAAAAAAGCAAATCAGGGAAACACAGATGGGAGCACAAGGGAGATGCAACATGTGGAGAAAATGTCAAGCACTTCTGCCCAGCACTTCTGCCCTCTGCAGCTTTTAAAATGATCCAATAAAAATTGCTCAGGAGAGTAAGGCATTTCCACTTGTGTCAGGTCCTGGAAGCTCTGGGTCTGAGTTCTGTGGGGAGGGCCCTCTAGGGCATGACTTTTAGTGAGCTGGCTTGGCTCTGGCCTCAGATAGCACAGAAGGAGGGGGGTCTGCATGCATCCTGTCCCCTCTTTCCTGCTTGTGGTAGCCCAGTTACTCTAATCTCTGGGTCTCTCCCATGCTCTTCCTCCCCAGCCTGCCCCATGCCTGCTGCTTAACTCCTCCCCCTTGGGGTGGAATGCCACCGGGCTCTCCAATCTCCCTCTTCCTGGGTAGGGCTCATGTAATGGACATTCCTCATGCCCAGTGGGGCACCTCCTCTCTGACCCCACCCCCTTCCTTACCCTCAGTGTGGGGTGGGGCTGCCGTCCCAGCCTCCAGCCTCCCTTCCCTGCTGGCACACCAGCAGCTGCCGGTGCTCCTGCTTGCCATTTCCCCCCCACACACACACACCAGCTTCTGTTGTGCTCAGTTGCTGCTTGGGCAAGGCCAGGAGCGACTGCCTCACTCATGCAGCAAGCAACGGATACCCCAGTGGTACTGGCAAACCCTCCCTGCTCCCCCAGAGTTTCACCGCCTGTTTCCTCCTCTGGCAGCCATCTGGTCTCCCTCTTCACTGGTAAGTTTGGGGGAGCAGATGCCACCCCCGACAACTAGTTTAGTTGGAACATGACTTCCAGTGCCAAAAAAGTGTTGGTGTGGATCATTTGGAAACCTGTGCATCTAATCTAAACTAGCCTGCTCCAATTCCCTCTGACTCCATATAGAGAATACAACCAGAGAGAACCATGGAAGAAGATTATGCAACAAACAAAAATACTGTGGAGATTAATGAAAACAAGTAGGCAATATATATGTGTTTGTGTGTATGTGGGTAAATGAAAATGCATTAACAATAATAAAGTCACAACTTTTCAGCATTCAGAGACAATATCAACCTTCAAAGTGCATATTGCATGTAAAAGTCCAAATCCATATCAAAGCAAGCCATAACAGTCAACATGACATAAAGTTGTTTGTAGAAATGAGGTACTTGTGTGTGTAATTCTTATCAATAAGATATGAATGATCCTTCTTCCTTTCTTCCTTTAATGATAATGTCAACTTGGAAATCGTTTCACAAAACGCTTCTTCAGAAAAGAATGCAGGAACATAATATTCACAAATCCAGAGCGTTCAACATAGTTTCACATCAAGCAATGAAGCTGGAGCAATAGTCCCCCTAAAGCAGGAGACCAGTGGTTAGGGATGGGCAAGAACCAGCTCATAAATGGATTCATTTCCAGACAGACTGTGTCCACACAAACAAAATGTTTACCAAATTGCAAAGCAAGGGGGGGGGGGATTCTCCAGCTTTACAATCACTGTTGTCAGTTTCAAACTTGTCACGTTAGTTTCCAGATGGTTTCTTTCCCCCCTTTGCCCTTTGAGTTCACTTCCTATTTTCTTGCAGAGACCTTGCAAGCCACCCCTCTTCCTTGCATGCATTTGTGACTCTGTGCTTTGAGATTAGTCCTTTTAAACTTGCAATGCCAGTGGCACTGGGTTCTGCTGGCACTTTGTGATTGCATTGGTAATTTTGCTGCAACAGACTAATATGGCTACCCCTCTGGAATCCTAATTCCCACTGTTAACCAACAAGCCACAAATATGGCAACCCTATGTTCAGCACATGCTAGCAACACAGATCTGGAAGCAAGATGGTGCTGTGAAGTCACCTGCCAAGGCCTTTCATAATGTTCTACAGATCTCATGGGTGCTTGCCCAAGCTTTGTTAATCAGACTGGACCTGGCCTTCTGGCTATGATGCCTTTTATGGCACTGAAGGAGTAAAATCATGATTTTTAAAAATCAGTTCCAGAGATAAAATTAATACCATTTTGTTTTCAAAAGTTGCATTCAATATATGTAAGTAAACAGTGGAGACACTATTTATTTCAATGGGAGAAATTTCCCATTGAAAGCAATGGGTTTAGCATAGGTTTAACCCACGATTTTCAACAAAATTACTCACAAAGTAATATATTCCACTCAGAAGACTAGCTTAACCATTACATTCAATACAGAAAAAGTTATTGCAAATATATTCTGTCTTTTCTATCAGGAAACACTGCCTTTCTTGTTTCCCAGAGAGCTTTCTTATATTAAGACATTTACATCCAAAGAGTAAATCATCTTGTTCATTTAACTTTGGAACTAGAATTGCAGAAGAGCCTTTATATTCTGACAGAAAATCAGTCTGAGTGGTATCTTTTCACAGGTTTTTGAATACCATCATTTGTATTTACTTTTTGATTGAAATAATTGCTCCTTATTTAACAGTCCCTTGAACTCAGAAATGGAAATATTGGCTTACTGTTACCACTTATAGTTTCTCGAATCTTTCAAAAAGAATGCACAATTTTATGGTCTTTTTTCTTTAATAAAGCAAATCAGTTCCAGTATTCCTTGTGTGTGTGGAGGGGGGGTTGTTTGCTTTTTGCTCTTGCATGTCTATATCAAGGACCTTTTCTAGATGGGGTTGCACTCCCCTTGAAGGAACAGGTTCATAGTTGGGACCCAGGCCAACTGCTGGATAAGCAGGTAGCAGTTGTGGCCAGGAGTGCCTTTTACCAGCTTTGACTTGTTAGCCAGCTGCGATCTTTCCTGGACAGAAAAGATCTGGCCACTGTGTAGTAATCTAGATCAGATTACTGCAATGTCATGCTGCCCTGGCAAAGTATTAAGAAACTTCTATTGATGCAGAATGCTTCAGCCAGGATACTGACTGGAGTGGGTTGTAGGAAACCATATCATTCCAGTCTTAGCCTATCTCTACTAGCTTCCAATCTCTTTCTGGGCACATCAAGGTCCTGGTGTTGACCTTTAAAGCACTGTATGTAGTAAAGCACTGACAATGCTTGCTTTTTTAAAATGCCTGAGTTTATAATTTTATAATTTGAAATTGTTTCTACACAATTCTAATTTTGGGTACTGACTGGTTGAGGAGATGTTAGGAGGAAAACAAGATATAAATTGCTTCCTTCCTGTTCCTAAGGAGATTCAGCAAAAGGTTTTTTTTTCAAACCTATTGTCTTGGCCAGTTAGATGCTTACCATTATTAACATAAAAGACAATTGGAAACTGAGACTTTAGTTTTAATCAATGCCAGAATTTAAAATCAATGTTCAATGAAATCAATGGGGTGTAACTGCTGTCAGATTCTGGGTGAAATTTTATTGTGTCTATAGTGGCAACTCCGACAAAGGTGCAGTCAGTGTCTCCCATCAGTATCCCTGTTCTAGAATTTTTTTTGTTATGAAACAAGCATAAAGATCATGTTAATCACAGTTTCTCTTTACGCTTTATTTACTCTGTTTGGATCTGCTACCAGGTGTATACCAAAGACCAAGAACCTCATTTACATGACTTTAATTAAAATAATTAGCCCTTGCTTTAGGCAAAGCTCTCTCCTGAAAAAAAAAAACCCACACGCACACAAAGAAAAACCACTAATTATATATGAAAGCCCTCAGTTTATGTAACAAAGATTAGCAATTGCACTTTAAAAAGTTACAAGAGGAAGATGAAAGGCGCATCATGAGTGCCTTCTATACTTCTACATTTGTGAAGCAATTTTGTTCTATTCTCTTTACTTTTTTTTCTTTTAGCATGCATGATTATATTCAGAGTTCATGAAAAAAAAAATGATGACATCCCCCATCGGTGGCTATTTGTCTAGATGTACCAGAGTAGAAACCTGCTTGGAAGCAAAACTGATCTATTATCTGAGCTGTAGACCATAGATTGTGATTTTCTACTAGTATGCAACAGAACATTTTGAACATGTTTGGAAGCATCTCTCTTTCTGTTTATTATTAGAACATGTGTTCCAAGGTTGAGCTCTGGCCTTAAAAGTGTTCAGAGACAACATTTTGGTAAGGCCTGGTCTAAATTAAACCTGGATATAAAACAGTTTTATATTGAAGATCTCCTTTTATGTACAGGGACATGTACCTTGCACCTTATGGAGACTTCCTCCAACTTAAGCTGCTCTGCTTCCAATGGAAGAGCCATTCAAGCTAAAGGAACTGACCCTGAACCTGGCTTCAGAATTTTCTTAGTGGAGTGGTAGGCTACATGCCATTTCTATAATCTCTGATTATCTTCAGTATCACTGGCATAGGCAAGGCCACCACAGTGTAAACCTAATGGATACCAGAACCTCTTTTTCACAAATAAATGACAAATTTAGTACCATCATGAAATGACTGCCATATAATAAGAAGCTGAAACTGCCTGGAACTGCTACCACATGGTAACTGAAACATTTCATGTACATTGGCTTGCCAAGGTGACATATTTCTATTACTCAGTTCTACAGGGCCTGCAAGATGGACTGTTCCACCAGGCTTTTGGTTGAGGCAGCGGGCATCCACATATGGCCTCCCTGAGGTTGCTCTCTCCTACCTACTGGCCACCCATCTGCCAGCAACCGGCTGTCAGGCTTCCCCACAGCATCAATGAAGTACACTCTTGCAGGAAGGTTTTACTTTATTTGAAGCTATAGGTGCATGTACAGGATCACTGTTAGGAATGGGGAACAAGCAACGAGCATGGCATGTTATAGTACATTCAAACAACTTAGGCCCAATTGCGGGAGTTCCCGCGCGCACAGGCCTGGGAGCAAACGCTTCTAGGCGGCATAAGCTATCTCCTTCCCACGGTTCTTCGTGAGATCACCCAAGCAACTATCCAGCAGCAACCACCTGTGGCCTTGAGAGATATGGACGTTCCAGCAGCTAAGCAATTAAACGCATCAACAGGTCTACATATGAAAGCGAAAGAAATCAAGCGCATACATGAA
>NW_015164198.1:518057-518162 GCF_001447785.1 Gekko japonicus
GAGCCATTCAAGCTAAAGGAACTGACCCTGAACCTGGCTTCAGAATTTTCTTAGTGGAGTGGTAGGCTACATGCCATTTCTATAATCTCTGATTATCTTCAGTAT
>NW_015164198.1:518514-520678 GCF_001447785.1 Gekko japonicus
CAGCATCAATGAAGTACACTCTTGCAGGAAGGTTTTACTTTATTTGAAGCTATAGGTGCATGTACAGGATCACTGTTAGGAATGGGGAACAAGCAACGAGCATGGCATGTTATAGTACATTCAAACAACTGAGGCCCAATTGTGGGAGTTCCCATGCGCACCATCGGGACTGGGAGCAAACGCTTCTAGGTGGCATAAGCTATCTCCTTCCCACGGTTCTTCATGAGATCACCCAAGCAACTATCCAGCAGCAACCACCTGTGGCCTTGAGAGATATGGACATTCCAGCAGCTAAGCAATTAAGTGCATCAACAGGTCTACATGTGAAAGCGTAAGCAATCAAGCACATACATGGAAACCAGCAAAAAATAACATTGGCAGCTTGCTGACACCGGCCATAACAATCAGTATTAATGGGTCGGACTTTGCACCAGCAGCTATAACTACTGATTCTAATTGTTTATAATGTAATGTTTTATTGTGTTTTAAACCTTATTGTATTATCTGAGATGATGTGATCCACCCTGAGCCTGCTCATGGGATGGGCGGGATACAAATACGAAAAATAACTAAATAAATAAATAAATAAATATGACTGGCAGTTATGTAGACTTCAACCACATGATGGGAGCCAATCTAAATAGTAGATTGTGCCCCAGATCTACATGCAAAGTGCCTTGGCATATAGATTGGCCAGTATGGGGAAGCAATTCAACTAGCCTCCATGTGGTGGTCAGGTAGTCAGAAGTGGTCTCAAAGCCCAAATGGTGCTAAAAGGTATAAACACCTAGGATAGGGCACACTAACAGGTAGGTTTATAAATGGCTAAGGATCATCAAAGAAGTGCCACAGGAGGAGCTTTCTCATTGTCTGAAACCTTAAGAACATAAGAGACACCAATGTTGGATCAGGCCAAAGGCCCATCCAGTCCAACACTGTGTGTCACACAGTGGCCAGAAATACCAGGTGCCATCAGGAGGTCCACCAGTGGGGCCAGGACATTAGAAGCCCTCCCACTGTTGACCTCCCCAAGCACCAAGAAGACAGAGCATCACTTGCCCCAACCATGTTGAACATCCACCCCTCCCGATGGAAGCACCTTACATATTCAGCCATCAATGATAAAATGGGTACATGCATGTGTAAGTAATCCTTTGCACTTTTTTATACCACCCATTTTCTAGGCTAATCATACCCAGTTTACATGAGAATGTTCATAACAGGAGTGTTTCTGTTTCATTAACAAATAAACTGAAAACTAACCACAGGCATTTGAATACTATATTTCTTTATTTACTGATTTTCTGCTGGAAATTCATTGAGAGCCACAAAGATGAAGGTTTCAGAAAGCTTCCTATTTATTTTAGAAGCAATTAAACGTTTTAATTAAATATCACTATCAGTGTCTCATTCACTACATAATCAAATAACCATTCCTGCGAAGAAAATTAAGACCTATCACTCACTGTAACAAACTGACATAAAAATCATGAAACAAGAAGAGGCAAATTAAATTTTAAAAAACTCTTGTCATTTCTATTTTACCCTATGATTCATTCTTGGGAATTTCCTAAGTGCTAGCCAAGTAGGGATACCAGCTTCCAGGTGGGACCTAGAGGTCCCACAGAATTACAACTTATCTCGAGACTACAAAGATCAGTTCCCCTGGAGGAAATGGATGCTTTGGAGGGTGGACACTGTGACATTGTACCCCACTGAGGACCCTGTCCTCCCCAGGCTCCACATTTGAATCTCCAGGAGTTCCCCAACCTTCCCTCGATCCCCCACCGGCAGCCGGGGGGACTTGGCAACCCTAAACCAAGGGAGATTCAAGGAGACAATTGAAGCAGTGGCACTGTGACATGCCCTCACCTCTACCAATCGATCTAATCGATTTATTACAGCAAGAGCCAGCAAAACAGTACAATTCTGATATAAGAAGGATCCTTACCTCTACCTAACATCCAGACCTAAGAGTTAATGTGCTGTTATCTTAATGAACGAGACCAGTTAAGAACGAACACTTGATCAACTATTGAACAGGAGGAAAAAAACATAAAACTCGCCATCTTGGATATGAATGGGCCTTGCTTTGAGCCAGGTGCTTGTTGTTCTGTCAGTCCACAGCTGGCTCCTAGGCCTGCATAAAGTAAAACGTGTAGGG
>NW_015164198.1:521011-522933 GCF_001447785.1 Gekko japonicus
AAGATGGGTGGCTGTGGGTGTTGGGGGTGGGGCTTCTCCTGCCGGCCATCTGGCCGGCGGTGGGTAGAACCCCCCCAAAATGGGGGACCCCTGGCAAACCGGGGGGGTTGGCAACCCTAAATATAGAGGAGGTGACTTATTACAATATCCAATAACATGAGGATGCAGCATAACCCTATCATACAAGTCTCATTTTCTCATATCAAATGATAAAACATCAGTTATTTTGAAGAGCTGCCAACCTAGGCTATTGGTTTATACTAATTATTAGCACAGGTGGTCCTACAATCAGCTCAACCATGCCATAAGTCTGAGGTGGTCTTGGGTCAAGAATTATTTTAAAAATAGCCCTGACTCAGATAGCCCAGGCAAGCCCGATCTCATCAGATCTCGGAAGCTAAGCAGGGCCGACCCTGGCAAGTATTTGGTTGGGAGACCTCCAGAGAACACCAGGGCTGGGAGGCCAGAGGCAGGCTACCAAACCACTTCTCTGAACGTCCTCTTTGCCTTAGTAGGAGTCGCCAGAGGTCACCATGACTTTCAGGCACAGGCACACATACGCACGCACACAGTAAAGCAAAGATTAAAAAAAGGAATTGTTTTAAAAGTTAAAATAACATTCTACTTTAGCACATTCAAGGAATGACCTGGGGGGGGGGGATGGTTTACTGATGATGTAGCTGAGAAACCTTGCTGGCTTTGTGATCGCTGAAGGACATGGTAGGCTGGAGTGTTGGGGGATAGAACAGGAGGAAGGATTGTTTGATGACTTCAATGTTCTACGGCCAATCAACTTCACTGTACTAACCTATGCTATGTAGTAGGTCATTTGAACTGCTGCACCCTGTCAGCAGCTGAATGGAAAGGAAGTATGTGCAGCTTCTGTATCATCAACTGCTTCCAGTTACAATTTGACGTGCAGGTTTTGAGCTATACAGCTTGACACAGAAATATAACTCAAGACCATCTCTCCTTCAGCCCTCCCACCATCTTCAAATTGAGCCATCCTGCAGTGACCTATCTCTGTAAGACAAACTGGCCATGACCAGGCTGTGACCCCACCCCCACCCCTGCAGAATTGGCAAACTGTTGCATTTTAGAAAAGGAATAAAGTTTGGATTTTTGGGGGGGTCATACCTCACAGATTTCTCCCTGCAGTATTTTTTTAACTGACTGACTTTGTAAAGTTATTTTGTTGTAGTTTTATTTTTGACTGATTTTATACAATTGTAGTTTTATTTTTTCCCTAGGTTTGTAAGCTGTTTTGAACAAATGCTGGGAAAGTGCATATAAGTGCTGAAATGAATAAAATCCAATAATGCACAGATATTGATAGAGTTCTACTCGAAATATAGGGCTTTTTATTTCTGATATTTTTTAATCAGGCAGTGTGGTGGTGTATGGATTAAGAGCGGTGGACTCTAATCTGGAGAACTGGGTTTGATTCCCCGCTCCTCCCAGAACTCTCTCAGCCCCACCTACCTCACAAGCTGTCTGTTGTGGGGAGAGAAAGGGAAGGAGATTGTAAGCCATTTTGAAACTCCTTAGGGTGGAGGAAAGTGGGGTATAAAACCCAACTCTTCTTTTTCTTGTTCTATCAGAAGTCATGAGAGTTTCTGTGTACATAATTATAAGGGGGGGAAAAATCAGGCAAAACCAGAAATTAAAACATTGATTTGTTATTTTCACTGTCCCCCATGGATGACTGGTATGTCAATATATACTGCTGTGTGGTGAAAAAATGGCTGTAATTAATGCAAACTCTCGGAAAGGCAATCTGAGGTAAACTCTTAGAAACTACTGTGTTACTTGGACCACTATCAGGTTCCCAGAGAAAGGGCTCTGTTCCAACTGTAATAAGAATTAATCTGGTCTCTACCACCCCCAATCTGAAGTGAAGGCTTGCCTGAACTCATTTGTTG
>NW_015164198.1:523060-527251 GCF_001447785.1 Gekko japonicus
GGGAGCGCCCTGAAGGAGTAAGCCTCTCGCTCAAGTATCGCCGCTCCCCCCTGCCCCCTATTCCGTGATTGGTGTAGGACCAAAAACCCAGGCGGGGCAAGCTGGGAGAGAGCTACGGTCTCCCCGCTCCGCACCCAGATCTCGGTCACACAAGCCAGGTCCACCTGATGTTCTATAATAAAGTCCCGAAGGACCGTGGTCTTATTATTAATGGACCTGGCACTGCACAATGCCAATGTCGGAGGAGGGTTCCTAGTCCGAGCCCCACTGCCGCCATCCTTTGGGATGGGTCTCAGGCTGGAAGGATGCCGAGCCCTTATGGTTCTCCGCACCCTTCCCTTTCTCCATGGCCTGGACCCACCGCTATATTTCCCCCTCCCAAAGAGCACCGGGATCTGCTTTATGGACATTCCTGCCACTGGTCGATCTACGCTACAGCACCTAACCGTCTTTTTCTTCTTTTTCTTGTTCTATCAGAAGTCATGAGAGTTTTTGTTTACATAATTATAAGGGGGGGGGGAATCAGGCAAAACCAGAAATTAAAACATTGATTTGTTATTTTCACTGTCCCCCATGGATGACTGGTATGTCAATATATACTGCTGTGTGGTGAAAAAATGGCTGTAATTAATGGAAAGGCAATCTGAGGTAAACTCTTAGAAACTACTGTGTTACTTGGACCTCTAACAGATTCCCAGAGAAAGGGCTCTGTTCCAACTGTAATAAGAATTAATCTGGTCTCTACCACCCCCAATCTGAAATGAAGGCTTGCCTGAACTCATTTGTTGCCTCCCCCCCTTTTTTGAACACTGGAATGAGTCAGAAGTCGTTTCCTTGGATTTTGTTTTAATGCAAGCATTTAGCTAACATAATAATTACAAGGGCGGATAATGAATGAGCTCTAATTGTTTTCATGTTGCATAACGTATCCTGCAGCTCTGATAAAGGGGTGCAATTCCATTCCAATCAACTGCATGAAGCCCCAGCCCTGACTTACCGGGAGATGCCCAGGTCCAGAGCTGGCCAAGTGGAATAAAAAGGGCCGAGCCCCAGCTGCGACCTGGGCATGCAGCAGCATCAGCAGGTCTGGCCGGCCAATGGGGGCATGGCCTGAGGTGGGCCTTGCTGCATTCTCCCCTGGAGGGCCTGCCCTCCCCTTTATTCAAGGTGCTGCTGCTAAGGACCTCCGTGCAGCTTGCTTTGGCTCTCCCACCTTCCCTCCCTCATTGTGCTTGTTATGGGCTTGTTTATTTCTATGTTATGTTATTCTGTCACAGCTTGGGTGGTTTGGGAATTGGGATGGATCCTTTTAGCAGGGAGGCTGTGTGTGCATGCCTGCCTCCTCCATTTGGGGACTCCCTTAGGGCATCTTGGGGTGGATCCATCAAGCAACATGCCCAGCTCATGGGCTGTCAGCTGGCTCTCACCGCTAGGTGGCATGGGGGAACCAGGCAGAGGCTGGTGGTTATGTGGCTCTCTAGGTTTTCCACTCCTTGGTCCCCCCCCCAGCAGGCAGGTTGAGGGGGATGGGATTCATCCAATGGCAGGCAGGTTGTCCGATGACTGATCCGTCCCCATGCTCCGCCAATGATCCTTTCGCTTGTATTCAATAAAAACTGTGGGCAGTTTTTCATTCCAAAATTTGGTGTCTCAGTCTTCTTTTGCACTCCTGCACCACTAGGACCTTGGGCCCGCAACAGATTTATAGGATTGCTATTATTATTTTAACAAGCCCCCCCCAATAGGAAATTTAGATAGATAGATAGATAGATAGATAGATAGATAGATAGATAGATAGATAGATAGATTCCCCCTCCCCGGCCTTGCTGTACAAAGGAGTTGAGCCCACTGCTTCATCTGTCCAGATATCATTCGATACTTGATATTAGTTGAAGTTTCAAATCCTCAGTTTATTTGGGTGGATATTGGAGACCACAACTGATATTGCAGAAACTATCAAGACAGGTGGGGGAGACTAATACTGGTAAATAATACTCCCCCCACACACACACCTATACACAAGAATTCAGTTTTGGGTTTACACTGAGGTAGGCTCACAGTCGGCTTTACCAACTACAATCCACAGCATCTCTCTAATTTTCTCTTACAGTTTCTATCATGTATTCTGTTTTGTCGTAGACTTAACAGCTCAGCCTGGCTTTGCACCAACAGAATGCCTTGAGGATGAGGTGTCAATAACTGTAATCCTCTAAGCAAACCCATTCGCTTCAGTGAAAGACAGATTTCTGGTGTTTCTTTAAAAAAAAACACAGAGAGAACTTTCCCTTTGTGCTGTTTCAAAATCCTATCTCGCTTGCTTCTATTCATATCAACAGTCTTAAAAACACATACATTTTCATAGTGTATGCATTTGGCAGTCTTTTACAATCACCATCCTTTTTAGTTATTTGCCTGAGACAAAGAACTGTGTTGGTCCTGAACTCAGTTACTATTTACTATGTGCACAGGGATGGTATCTATTTCAGAGCTGATCTTCTCAAGTCTATGTTCAAGATTTCAAGAGTCAAGACAGTGAGGGCAGCCACAGCTTTCTCACACATGTGCATAGCTTTCTCACTTTAAGTTTTGTTTTAAATTGGGATATGTGGGATTTTTACATGTCACTTTGACTAAGTTCAGTAAAAAAAGAAGCCAGTAAATATTCTAAATAAACACAGGCCTCTCCCCTCCCCATGGCCTATGACTGCTGCTTCCTCGATGAGAAGTAGGATTGCTAGCTCTCAGTTGGCAAATACCTGGAGATTTTGGGGGTGGAGCTTAGAGAGGGTGGGGTTTGGAGAGGGGAGGGGAGGGCCATTAGCATGGTCCAATGCCATACAGTCCACCCTCCAAAGCAGCCATTTTCTCCAGGGAAACTGATCTCTGTAGTCTGGAGATCAGTTATAAAAGCAGATCTCCAGCCCCCACCTGGAGGTTGGCAACTCTAATATGAAGTCCTCAATGGAGTGTCAGTCCCCCAAAGCAACAACAATTCCTTTGCAATCTCTCCTATTACAAAGCTGCTTCTATACCAAGGAGGACCTAAAATTCATACTGTTGCTTCTTCACCTGTTGATATTCAAAATCAAAAATTACAACTTCCTTTCAGTTTCTCCTTTGGAAGCAGATGTTACTTTCACTGTTTTTTAATAGCCTTTAAGGAAACATTTTACTATACTCATAATATAACCATGTAACAGGTTCCACAAGGATACAGAAATAGAAGGGACTTGTTTTGCTTGGCACTGCAGAACGGGCCATTAAATGCCCTTTCCTCAAACTGAGCATGTGCCAAATCATGTGAGAAATTGCTGGCTGCTAGGACCTTAAGCTCTAGATATTCTTAAAAGCAGTGCCATTGGTCTTTAAAAAATCCTACTACCTAAGATCCACTGTGTGTAAATCATCAAATCATCGTCCTCTGCTTATTATTTATTTAGAAAACGTTTATGCTGCCTCATCAAGCACCTGCCTAAAATGGCTTACAAAATAAAATGAGTAATAATAATAAAAACATTGGTGGTGGAAAGTGCCATCAAGTCACAGCTGATTTATGGTGACCAGATAGGGTTTTCAAGAGAAGAGACAAACGGAGGCAGTTTGCCATGGCCTGCCTTTGCATAGTAACCCTGGACTTCCTTAGTAGTCTCCCATCTACATACTAACCAGGGCTAACCCTGCTTAGGTTCCATGATCTGATGAGATGGGGCTAGCTTGGATCATCCAGGTCTGAGAAACAGAACATTACAGGCTGCGGTCACACAGAGCATTAGCCACGCTACAGAGACGGAAGATAGGCGGATTTCCCGGGCGCGATCACAGCGCCACATCTGGGAAGCGTAGAGCTCCGGTGGCGAACCCGAGGCTTCCCGCCAAAGATGCGGGGTAAAAAACTAGTACCTCCGAGGTACTAGTTTCTGGAAACTGCGGGGCAAGGGCGGGCGCCTGATCGTGTTTCCGGTGGTAGGTTGTGGCATCCGGTGCCCGCCCATGTCCCGTCGCTAAAAGTTTTTTTTTTCAAGTCTCCACGGGATGCGCACAAGCACCCAACGGCACATGCGCACACTTCGTTTAAAAACAAACAACACAGCCCCCTCCTATTTTCCGTACCCCCCACTCCTGGCTCGGCCTGCTCGAGAGGAACTCTCTGCACCGGGCAGCAGAGTGCAGGGGGGGCGTGGTGGGAGGGCG
>NW_015164198.1:527266-543535 GCF_001447785.1 Gekko japonicus
GCCGCTTCTTTGCCGCGCCGCAGGATTGTCCTGTGATCGGCCCCTCCCCCCTAACCATGGGACCCTCGACGGGACCTCGACGGGCGTCTGATCGTGCAGCTGCACGTTATTTTGCTCCGGGGCAAACAGCCACGCTTCCCCCCTGCATTTTCCTGTCCGTGTGACCGGGGCCACAAGATATTAAAAACCCAGCCCAGCATAAAAACACAGAGCACAAAAACAGACCACTGACAGCTTAGCCAAATAGAATGAATGGTAAATAGGGTCTCCATGCAGTAATCCCTTTTGCCTCTGTGTCTTCTTACACAGTGGGAGATCCAGCTAAGTAACTGATCGTGCCATCCAAAGTAGGTCTATTCAGAATCCTACTCGGGGCTGTTCAATGGGACTATTTTTTTTGCCAGTGAGTCACAACTGTTTTATGGCAACCCCATAAGGCAGGAGACATTCAGAGGTGGTTTGCCATTGCCTGCCTCTGCGTCATGACCCTGGGGCTCCTTGGTGGTCTCCCATCCAAATACTAGCCAGGGACAACCCAGGTTAGCTTCTGAGTCCTGACAAAATCAGGCTAGTCTGGGCTATCCAGGTTAGGGCTTAATGGGGCTTACTCCCAGGAAAATGTTCTTAGGATTGCACTGTAAGACCCGCCACTGAGCATAGGAGAAGAAGCTCCCATATACTGGCTAATAGTGTTGAGAAGTGATGCTGGAAAGGAACATTGGGCAGAAGACGAAAGGCTGCTGAGTGGCCCCTACTTTAGCTGTTGATCTCAGCACCTCAAAACCATTCTTTTCACCTCTCTGTTCACCTCTCCTGCTGCATCAAGGGACTTAAAGGTGAAAGAATGGCTACTTCACCTCGGTATCCACTTTAACAACAAACCTGTGTGGGTGGGTGTGTACCAATTTCATGGCCAAGTGGAAATTAGCACCTGTCATGATCTAATTGTAGAACAAACTCTGCTACCTCATCACAAAATATGATTTTATTTAAGGCTAATATGTCAGGCTCTTCTCTATGTGCATAAGCTTGTTCTGCACTTCAGGGCTCACTAAAGCGAGATCCAGCACATTTGTGCCAGTCTTAGTTGTCAGAAATTGCTACATGTCAGCACATTGTGCCTGGAACATTATCTACATTCCCCAGGATAATGAGTTACCTGAGATTACCTGAGAAAAAGTACAAGCAGTAGATCCTGAACAGTACAGGGTTTCGTGTGTTTTTTTAATCCCAGTTTCCGTATTTTAAAAAAAACTTGTTTTGTTTTGTTTTGTTTTCACAATCCTACTTTGCTATACCTTAAACACAGGTCAATGTTAGAATTTATTTATTGGTTAAAATAGTTATACCCCACCTTCCCCATAGATAAAGGTAAAGGTAAAGGTTCCCTTGCTCGAAAGCCAGTCGAATATGACTCTAGGGTTGCGGTGCTCATCTCCGTTTCAAAGCCGAAGAGCCAGCGCTGTCCGAAGATGTTTCTGTGGTCATGTGGCTGGCATGACTAAACACCAAGGTGCACGGAACGCTGTTACCTTCCCACCGAAGTGGTACCTATTTATCTACTTGCAATTTCTTGCTTTCGAACTGCTAGGTTGGCAGGAGCTGGAACTAGAGACAGGAGCTCACTCTGTCATGCGGCAACTCGGGTCTCGAACTGCTGAACTACCGACCTTCCACAGCCTGCAGTTCAGCATCTTAACCACTTGAGCCACCACACAGATAGCTTAAAGCAGTTTAGAAATTCAAATACGAAACATATAGAATTCAATTAAACCCCATATAACCCCTCCTCTGTAAAAAAAAATGTTCTAGGTTGGTTTAGAATTAGTGGTGGAAAGTGCAGTCAAGTCACAACCAACTTATGGTGACCCCCTGGATTTTCAAGGCAAGAGACATTAAGAAGCAGGTTGCTATTATCTGCCTTTGCATAGCAACCTTGCACTTTCTTGGTGGTCTCCGATCCAAAGACTGACCAGGGCCAACCCTGCTTAGCTTCCAAGGTCTGACAAGATTGGGCTAGCCTAAGCTGTCCAGGTCAAAATGTTTTAAAATTAAGGAGAGAAAAACTGGGTGTGTTCCAAGATGATTGGAAAAACTGGACCTTTGGCAGCTCTGCTTTCATTCGCATTCACTTTCTCTTTTTTTAAAAAAATGACATCATCTGTCATCAAAAATATATTTATGTCGCAATCTTCATAGACTGCCAGGGATATTTTCTTTGTTTCTGCTTTTCCTTTTTAGGTCCTACCTCATCTTAATTAACTCCACCTGGCTTAAGGCTCTCCCTTTCAACAATCTGCATCAATGCTATTGTACAGGCACAGCAGGAGAGAGCCACAAATCTCAAGAAATTAAATCACTCACCATAGAAACATCTTGAACAATAGCATGAGAACAGAGAGCTAGCCAATCCTGTTCAGTCACATGAAAGATGGTTGTGGGATACAAGAGTGAATTGCAACAAAGGTAAAGTGCACGGTAGCATTAGCAGTAGCCACCAGGAGACAAGGAGAAGAAAAGAATTTTCTAAAGAAATATATCTCCTGTGGAAACGTAATGCTCCAATTGGAAACCTTCCCAATTCAGACAGCCCTGGCAAACACAAAGTGAGCACTAAAAAAAAAATAATAATAAACAGAAATGGATTTTCTATTTTGTACACAAATCCCCTCCATTTACTGAGCATCTGTTCCATGAAGACTCATCTCCAAAGGTACTAAACTCTCATAGGAAATGTCCACTTTGACTGAAGTATCAATAACAATGGCATTCTTTCAAGTGGCTTCAGAAGTACAGGAGAAGAGAAGAGCGGGATGGATGTATTGTTTGCAATTCATTCCAGGTGGAAAGATTTCTGAGATTTACAGTACAATCTATGCTGAGAAACTACTAACACCCCCCCCTAAAATCAGCTGTAGTAATTCTGCACAGGATTGTATGCATAGTTTAGAGGACCCCCCGCCCCCGACATGCAATTAACCTAAGGCGGGGAGGGGTAGCATTCTCCCATCTTCTGGTCTTTCTGCAAAGCTAAATAGAATTTTAAAAACCTAAGTAAAATAACTGAGAACAAGACTTGAGCACAACATGTAGACATTTATTCTTGGAATCTGTTTTTGTTGAGAGAATTATATTTGCTGTTCCATTTAAAACAACTCAATGGTGTGTGTGTGCGTGTAAAAGAACCCCTGTGTATCCACGACATTTTAGTTAGTGTTTTTTCCCCCTCCTAAGCCTCTTTGGGACTGGCCAGAAATTGTGGAAATCTCGAGTGCTGTTTAGCACTACTCTGATGTTTGCAGTGGAATTGTGCCAGTGTAAGGCAGATACATTGAACAGAAAAGCCTCCTGGCCATGGGGGAAAAATACACTAATTCCTGGGTCACCTGAGGGTAAATGCCACTGAAGGTGTGCTTTGCTTTGCTTTTGGCATGCACCCACTAACAATAAACACAGCAGTACCTGAGGGGAGCAGCCTACAAAAGCCCTGTGAAATGGCTGCCATATTTGAGGATCCCTGTGAGGGAACGTACACTGTCTTCTTGGAACAGTATTTTCTTACATTGTGAGGGGAAAAAAGTATAGATTTTTTACTAAAGGAGAAGTGTGTCCCATAGATCGTGGGTCAGTAACCATTTATATTAAAAGATCCAGAGTTATGTCAAAATCCAAAGCAAGAGATCAACAAAAAGCCAATATAAGAAACCTCATTTGTTTAACTGAAACTATACAACTTAACGCTAGGGATAAAGGATATACTGTCAATCCTTAAAGTCTCTGCAGCCAAAACACTGGTTGCGATGGTCCTTTTTTAAAGGAAGTGGCGTGCACAAGAATTCACAATAAATAATAAATATGCGCATGAATACCTTTCCCTTTGTTTTGGTAGCACTGGCATAAATATAAGTATAGTCCGTACTTGGGTTTTAGGCAAATATTCATCACTATCATTTCCCTCTCTAAGAAGCCGTTTAGACCCATAAAAATCAGTGTCCACCATTTTCTTCATGTACTAGTTATTCCAGCTTCCCACATATCCCTCCAGTGCACCTTATGTTTTGATTTTCTTCTTCTTTTTTAAAGAGCCCTATTAGGGTTCCTTTATTTATTCTAGAGGGATTTTTTATTTCACCTCTCCAGAGTCCTGCTTGAAGCAGGTTGCAATTAAAATAAATTTAAAAATAATAATAATACATTGCTAGTGTTAAAACAAGCCATTCAGACAAGCCATACTAATAGCCATAAAAACCAGCATAAAACTATAATACTAATAATTATTGTATGGCATTGTGTGTAGTATAGCCAGGAATCACTGAATCATAGAATCACAGAGTTGGAAGGGGCCATATACAGGCCATGTAGTCCAACACACTGCTCAATGCAGGATCAGTCTAGAGCATCCCTGACAAGTGTTTGTCCAGCTTCTGCTTAAAGACTGCCGGTGAGGGGGAGCTCACCCCTTCCCTAGGCAGCTGATTCCACTGTTGCACAGTTTTCCTAAGATCCAGCCAGTACCTTCCCACCCTTAATTTAAACCCATTATTGTGAGTCCTATCCTTTGCTGCCAACAGGCACAGCTCCCTGCCCTCCTCTAAGTGACAGCCCTTCAAATACATAAAGAGAGCAATCCTGTCCCCCCTCAACCTCCTCTTCTCCAGACTGAGCATTCCCAAGTCCCTCAGCCTTTCCTCATAGGGCTTGGTCTCCAGGCCCTTGATTAACCTTGTTGCTCTCCTCTGCACCCGCCCCACATCTTTTTTGAAGTGAAGCCTCCAGAACTGCACACAATACTCCAGGTGCGACCTGACCAATGCAGTGTACAGTGGGACTATGACATCTTGCAATTTGGATGTTATGAATCTATTGATACACTCAAAGATTGCATTAGCCTTTTTGGTCACTACATCACACTGGCTGTTCATATTTAACTTACGGTCCACCCATACCCCAAGATCTTGTTCATACATACTGCTACCCAGAAGTGTATCCCCCATAAAGTATATATGTTCCTCATTTTTGTTACCCAGATGTAGAACTTAGGAGATCTGATGATTGCCTGGCATCCTTAAGTTCTAGCTCATTAGTGTCATGCACCACTAGGTGGTGAGCTAGACTTATTTTGGGGGCTGAGAAAGCTCTGAAAGAGCTGTGAGTGACCCAAGGTTACCCAGCTGGCTTCATGCAAAGGAGTGGGGAATTAAACCTGGTTCTCCGGATTAGAGTTTATCACTCTTAACTACCACATCACACTGGCTCTCAGCATAAAACTATACATAAGACAAACCCAAGACCAGAAACCATCTGAAAAGATAAGAAAGATTTTTAAAAACCCTAATTTAAAGCCTAGGTAAAAAGAAATGGTTTGGCTCAGCACCTAACTAATAGTAAGGTAGATGCCAGACATGCCCCAGTGGTTCTATGCTGAGCCACATTTGGCTGGAGACCGATAGGTTGCAGACCGTGCCATAGATTCTAATCCTTAGCAAATGTGGGGCTCAATAAACAATAAAGTTCTTCAATAGTCCCTCGGGCCTGTGCCATGCCAGCACCTTCTTAACCACAGGCAATCTTATTTTTATATTTTTATGACTTCTTCAGTAGCTTTCCTCCTAGCCTGATAAGGACAGGCCCATAAAACTGGCCCTGACCAAATGGTTTTGACATTCACAAATATATTGCAGTTACATGAAGGTTATTCTTATGCAAGGGGATCATAGTAGTTCATGTGAATGGGGCTTAAATCCTACTCACTAAATACAACTAAATACGTACAGCCCCAAAATATTCAGGCATCGTTGGAATCAAAGGCTCCTATGACATCAGCTGAATAGTTGAATTAATATGTTTATTCAAAACAGATGTGGAGTCTCTTAGAGACTCACACATTTATTGCAGCATGGGAGAATAGCCCAATGTTGTTAGATATTGGAAGCTAAGCAGGGTTGGGCTGGTTAGTACTTGGATGGGAAGCCCCCAAGGAAGGCAATGACAAACCACCTTTGATCATCTCTTGCATTGAAAACCCCACAGGGTCACCATAAATCAGTTGAGACTTGATGGTACATTCCACCACCGTTTTGCATGCAAGAGCCTGATGTATCAGATACAACCTGAAGACTGTTGGACCATCTGTAACAGGCCATTCGACATCTTGGAATGGCCTTCTTGGAGTAACTGACATAATCCCTATAATTCCTTTTTTTTCCTCCTTGAAGGCAAACACAACAAAGGCCTACAGTAATTGAACATTTGACATGCAACAGAAACAGTTTTCATGAAACCTACAGAGGAAGAAACCCACAGAGATGCCATACCAAGAAACCAAGTTTGTTTCTGCTCTCTCCAGCTGCTGCAGCAAAGCCAGACATGACTGCGGGTAGCATCCTCCTTGACAACCCTGAGAAGATCAAACATATTCTCTATCTCTGAAGGGAACACCTGGCCACCTTCTAGCTTCAGTTGATATCCTAAGTTTGTGGGGGTGAGGTCACATGAGACATTTGTATGCAGTTTGTTGCTTGTTTGCACTCGCTGGTATACTGAACAAACCAGTCTGATTAGTAAATCTAACCAGTTGTGTACATGGTTGGTTTTGCTCTCACTAGACTACTGAAACGAACCTGAGCCACTGTGACCTACTCAGCAAAACTGAGTACAGTGGCACACAAGCTGTTCATTGGTATCCCAACAATTTTCCTATGTTAAATCAGGAACAAGAATCGATTGTGCACACACATTCTCATGCTTTTTTCTTGTGGTATCCCCCACTGCAGGATGGCCATCTACTATCTTTGCAGCCCAAGTACATTGGATTGGCAGTGAACCTGCACCCCCTTGTCTGCACAACACTATTTTTAAAAAGCTGCCTTGTGCTGTTGTCACAACTGACTAAGACAACTTGTGTTTCTTTGGCCTTGATCTTTTGATTGGTAAATCAGAGTGCAACAGAAGTGAGATTAACCTGTACCGGTGCGGCGCTTTGACCTTTCATGTTAAAATGCAGAACAGAGAACAAACTTTGTTACAGTGGGAGGGCAGCATTTGAATGCATGCCTAAGCTACACAGACTCATGTGGGAGGGCAGTCAAGTTAGAACAAATATTCGCCTCCCAAAGGGCCTGTTACTGTGAAATCAAATTATAAACTTGGGCTCGTCATGACACATGCCTCGCAAAAATATTCACGCTGAGCAAGAATATCACATGCACTTGGGTAAACACATTACAAAGGCTCAAGTGTTTAGCACTAACGTGTCCATCAATCACGGTGGTCTATGCAGGAGCTTGCAGTGCCTTTTTTTTTGGTAAACAAATTTTTTTATTTTTTCCATAGGAATACAACATTTAAATTAAACCATTTCATTTTTCCATTGTTTACCCCATTCCCATCTCCTCCCCTCCCTTCCGTGGCTTCCCGCAATGCTTCCCCCCCATTTCACATTACTTTACATCAATTATATCATTTTTCTTATCATTACAATCTCAAGATAACTTCATTTGACTTAATATTGATCTAAACATATTAAGTTTTGTTTCACATCTCAGTTCTTTTCCAGATATATTTTAAAGAGGAGCTTGCAGTGCCTTAACCATCTTATGATACATGGACCGCCTTTCCACCCAGGCAACCACAGCTGGAACAGGATATAGAGAAGGCAATGAGCTGATGGCAACCAGTAAGTGGATTCTCTATTAACTTGGGGGACATAAGAAAATGCAATCAGTAGCTCACTACAAAATTGATGTGGTAAGCACCTAACCAATAGTAAGGTAAAACTTTCTTTATTGTTTATTGAGCCCCACACTTGCTAAGGATGAGAATCTATGGTAAGGTCTGCAACCTATCGGTCTCCAGCCAAATAATCCCTGATTGTTTGTCGTGTGGTGATGTTGCATGCCAACATCTATAGATAGCACAGCATTTCAAGAATCTCAGACTCATCCCACCCTCCTAAGCTATTACCTATCGGGACTGTTATGCCAACTTGGTATGGCAGGTAAGTGTTCTGGACTAAGATCTGAAAGACCCAGGTTCAAATCCCCATGCTGCCCTAGCCCCAGCCCGGTGGAAGAAGCTCCTAATTGAGATCAGGACCCTGCAGGATCTATTATAATTCCACAGGGCCTGTACAATGGAGCTGTTCTGGCAGACTTTCAGTTGAGACAGTGGGTGTCCAAATTTTCCATTTCTTGGCCTCCCTTGCAGACAGCCTTGGCCTTGTGGTCAATGGCTCGATGTCCAACAACACTGCCTAGAAGGTTCCATCCGAGTGTCACTACCGAGGCTACTTTCACTCTGGTTCTCCGGACTTCTGGTATTAAATTTTAAATTTTAACCTTTGAACTTGTATATGTCATTTGAATTTGATACCGTTATTGTCAAAACTTTTATGTGACCTTGTAACCCACCCTGAGCCCACTCGCGGGGAGGGTGGAATATAAATGAAATAAAACAAATAAAATAAGCTTACCTGCTGATCTTTGGCCAGTCACATAGTCTCAGTCTAACTTACCTCTCAGGGTTGTTGAGAGGGCATCATGAAGGAGGAGAGATGAATATGTGCCACTCCGAGCTCTTTGGAGGAAGGGTGGAATAGAAATGTAATAAATAATTAAATCAAGGAAATATACAAAGCAGCTTTTCAATATGTCCTTTATAATACCAGTTTTTTGAGATAAACAAGCATAACTTACTGCTGTGAAATATTGGTAAAACCAGTGTCTTGAATAGGTTTGAAGGAATCTGACTAATTCACGGTGGACTGGTTCATCAAACACAATTTCATATTGTCAGAGATCCTGAAGATGCAAGCTTCTTGGGTCCATATAATGGATTCCTGCCAATGGATATATGAAACATGTTTTGAGACATCCATCCTGACTCTCTTGATGTAGCACTTATTTGACTAATTACCCTCATTCACTTGTAATTTCATGGATTTTTTTATCCTT
Organism: Gekko japonicus; assembly: GCF_001447785.1. NCBI lineage: Eukaryota > Metazoa > Chordata > Lepidosauria > Squamata > Gekkonidae > Gekko > Gekko japonicus. Next base: position 536,218 of record NW_015164198.1, read on the forward strand.
CCTCATTTTTCTTCCACTTGTTTTTAAAAAATAGCTATTTTTCTCAACCAATTCCTAAGTGATAGCTTAGCCCAAACAGGATAAAAATAGAGATGTGTTGGGGGGGGGGGGGGGACTAATGACTAATGCAAGCACAAAGACTTGAAAAAAATGTATTTGATTAAAATCATAGCTAAGAAAACATTGTCTGGTCCAGATGGACAGTTGTAGATATTATAGAAGATTCTTCAGACCGCAATTAGCAGATACACATATTACAATGTCTCTAAAAGGAATTGTGGCAGGTTTTTCATTACAGATGGACACAAATTTACTCTGCAGCTGCGACATTAATAGTGAAAGTAGTTAAGAGTACAAGAAAGAAAAATCCAGGCCATTAAGTTATACAAATATCTTAAAAAATACTGAAGTAGCTATGTGCTGCCAATATTGCTCTTTTCCACAAAGTAACTCCTTGTCTGCTACTGTGTATTTTTTTTTAATTTACGGCCTAGGCCCTTTAAATGACTATTTGTTAGGTAATCGTGTAATACTATGCACTGCAATAGAAGAATGATCTTTGGAGTAGTCTTCACAGATGGAAAGCGATTTCTGATTTAATTTCAGAAACTATATTGTGGCAATATTTCTCCAGTGGAATAGCAGACAAGGTGTTGGACTTGAAGTGAAGAGATCTGGGCTCTGCCTTCAAAACTCAGGCACTAAAGTCTCTCTGTAAGGTGCTGGAACCTTAGGACAAAATTACATGTGACAAGAGTAGGTTTATGGTGCCCAACCCAACTCATGTGGGGATTAGCCTTTAAGAACCTCCAAACATAAAAAGAAGAGCCCTGCCGCAGCAGACCAATGATCCATCTAGTCCAGCATCCTGTCTCACACAGTGGCCAGCTAGTTCTCCTGGAGGGCCAACAACAGGGCATAGAGGCTGAGGCCTTCCCCTGATGTTGAGAGAAGAAGAAAAGATTGGATTTATACCCCGCCCTTCAGAGTCTCAGAGCAGCTTACAAACTCCTTTCCCTTCCCCTCCCTACAACAGACACCCTGTGAGGTAGGCGGGGCTGAGAGCGCTCTTTCCAGAACTGTCCTTGAGAGAACAGCTCTGATAGAACTATGGCTTGCCCAAGGTCATCCAGCAGCTGCAAGTGGAGGAGTGGGGAATCAAACCCAGTTTTCCCAGATTAGGGTCCGCACACTTAACCACTGCAGCAACTGGCTCTCCTCCTGGGTTAGTGTCTCTTAATGTGGAGGTTCCCCTCAGTCACCATGGTTAATAGCCAAAGATAGACCTATTCTCCATGAATCTATCTAATCACCTTGTAAAGCTGTTTATTCCTGTGGCAGTCACTACATTCTCTGGCCGCAACACTAAGGGGGCTTCCCTCCTGCACCATTTTCACTGACAGGAACTGCCATGTGTGGGGAGCAGCTCTTTGCCTCTTCCTTTGCCTTCACAATCCCTATCATAGCTTCCTGGACCACACTCTAATGTGCTAAGCAAGAATGAGAGCCGTCAAATGCATTGGTTAGTCTGTCAGACTAGGATCTGGGAATCCCAGGTTTGAATCCCTACTCTGCCATGAAAGGTCACTGGGTGACCTTGAAACAGTCCTTCCCTGCCTCAGTTATCACACAAGGTTGTCATGAGAGTAAAATGAACAAAGGGGAAATGATACTAGGTTCCAAAGAGAGGCAGTGCTGTGGATTTCGGTTCCAAAGACAGCCACTGTGGTGTAGTGGTTAAGAGCGGCAGGCTGTAATCTGGAGAACACCAGGTTTGATTCCCCACTCCTCCACATGAAGCCAGCTGGGTGACCTTGGGTCAGTCACCATTCCCTCAGAGCTCTGTCAGCCCCACCTACCTCACAGGGTGCCTGTTGTGGGGAGAGGAAGGGAAGGTGATTGTAAGCTGCTCAGAAAAGTGGACAATAAAACCAGGGCTATTTTTGGGCAGGAACACACAGGAATGGAGTTCCGGCTGGCTCCCAAGTTGCCCACGCACAGCAGGAACTCATTAGCATAATAGGCCACACCCAACAGCAGAAGCTCATTAGGATTGGCTACATTAGGGGTGTGTGGCCTAACATGCAAAGGAGTTCCTGGTACAAAAAAGCCTTGGGTTTGGACAACAAACAACGTAAACAGAATAAGAAGCAAAAGGTGGGTGTGGCTGGATGAGCACACTTCTGGTAACGTGGGGGTGTGGCCTAATATGCCAATGAGCTGTGCTGTCAGGGGTGTGGCCTAATATGCTAATTATTTTCTGCTGTTGGGTGTGGCCTATTATGCTAATGAGTTCCTGCTGGGCTTTTTCTACAAAAAAAGTCCTGATAAAAACTAACTCTTCTCCTCCCCACCCCTGGGGGGGGGGGAAGGAAGGAAGCAGGGTATATATAAATTAATTATTCAATCCCTGCAGTTTTGATATGGAATTCTCAGTTTGATTTTGCTCCTCCCTTGTTCAAATTAAAGCCATGATACAATAATCATTTAAGATAGATAAAGACAAATTGGAATGGGTTCAAAGGAAGGCAATGAAGGTGGCCGTGGATCTGGAAAACAGGGCACAGTTATACCAAGCAAGTTGTATGTTTCGCTTGCAGAAGTGAAAACTAAGAGGAGACCTGAGTGCACTCTTCAAATACCTGAACTATCATATGGAAGAGGGAAGACTTGCTTTTGTCTGCTTCAGAGTCAAGAGAAGCTCTAAATGGCTTATGTTATAGAAGAGTAGGATTTGGCTGAACATTAGGAAATTCAATAATGGAAGTAGTAGCCGGGGGAGGGGTGTCTGTCTATCAGGCCACCTGTTGAGGCTATACTATGCATTTGGGTAGCCTGCACTTAGCAGGGAGTTGGACTAGTTGACCTTTAAGGGACCATTCCAACTGTATGATGTCATTGCATCCTTTTCTTGTTCCTTGCACCCATGAAATGTTTTTTAAAAATCTGTGAAAATGTATGAATTTTTTAATGCTGTCTGTAAATCTGCATTGTGCATTATAGCTTGGATCCTGTAATATCATTCCATTTGCAGCTTTCCTCGTTTTTTTCTGCTCCTAAGACTTCCTCTTGCCCATGATCATGGAGTCCTTGTACAAGCAGAAGTTCCGTAGGGAGAGGAAGCAAGCTCCACAGCGAAGTAAAGCTTCTGCAGCAGCCAGAGAAAAGCACATCAGGAAGAATGTCACAGGATCCAAGCCTATATATCTAAGTGCACATGTAAATTGCATATGAAGTGCCAATAAAAGCCACACAGCCTGCGTACGCAATTCAGACAAATCTACAAAACCAATGGCAATAATAAGAAAAATAATAAAACTGTCTGCAAAAAAAAAAAAAAAAGGATATAAAAAGGAACAGAATAGAGAGCACTTGTTCATCCACAGGGCTTAGGTGTCCCCAAGGCAACTATCTGGGAGGCTGTTATGAAACGACTTACTCAGAGGTGGTCAGGTGACAGAAGGAGACCAACAGAATTCCACACATTGCTCAGACTTTGGCTGAGCCTTTCAGTGAGAATATTTTGTTGCTCCCTCAGACGGAAGAAAGAGTCAGACAACCAAGGTTGGATGAAACTAAGGCCACTTTATTTAACATATTGAAAGTAACAGCAAGGGCAAACACAAACAGTGGCACGGTCAAGGCCTGGTGGCACTTTGAGCCCATTCTTACCATATAACAGGTAAGACACCCAGGCCCCGGGTTACAGCCAACTGTAAGTCGCTTGCAAACCCAGCCGAGCCAATGATTGGGATGTGCCTTGAGGAGCCCTCCAACACCACCGCACGGCCAGAGCAGAGGCTCCGTCATGGCCATCCCCAGAGGCAGCCTGCAAGCCTCATCCCTGGCCGCACGGCTGCAGGGTTGATCCCGCAGACCCCTCTACCCCCCCACAGGTTACTGATTGGTGCTTACGTAGCCGCATGAACTTTACCTAAACCTAATTCTGCCCTGATAAAGTAATGATCTAACTCATGGCCCCATCCCAAGCCAATTCCTCAGTCCACTGACCGCAGTGCAGGGTAGGCGAAAAAGACCCTGCTCATTCCACCCGTTCAAATGGGGGGGGTGAAGAAGCGTGCGGGGTGGAATGGCCCCAACAGTGTAAAGGAAGGAACTGGGGCCCCAGCAGCCTTACCCACTGCACTAAAAGGGGCAGGGGGGGGCAATAGTGAAGTGTGGTCGCCAAAATGAAAATTCTTATTTAAACACGTTGGAGCTGTGTCTGGAGATCAGAATCCGTCTCCTGCCACAAAACACAGAACCTAAGAAGAAACAACAGTGAAATTCGGAACCCAACATTGCCAACAGCATTGCAAACCGCAACTCACAATACAGCAGGGGGGGCAATAGTGAAGTGTGGGCGCCAAAATGAAAATTCTTATTTAAACTCGTTGGAGCTGTGTCTGGAGATCAGACTCCGTCTCCTGCCACAAAACACAGAACCTAAGAAGAAACAACAGTGAAATTCGGAACCCAACATTGCCAACAGCATTGCAAACCGCAACTCACAATACAGCAAGAGGGCACACATAACATTTATAAGCAGCTGATCACCACCTGCCCACCCACTGAATGTCAGCAGTGCCGCCGCCTGGACGATCTGCGCCGCTGCGCCTGGACGGGTCGCGCGTCGTGCTCCGAGCTGCTGAGGAAGCTCCCGAAGAGTGCCCAACCACTCAAGCTGTTCAAGCCCTACAGCCTCGGAACCACCATTCCCAGGCCCTGCGCCTTCTTTTTTTAAGGCTTTTAAACTGCCACCGACTTCACTGCCGCCTGATCCGGCCAACCCAAACCTCGAAGCTGCAGCAAATTCCTGGTGGCCTCCGCAAGTTAAATCTACCCCCAACATGCTCGGAGCTGCTAATGCTACCGAATGCGAGGCGAGCACTGAAGGGGGTAGTGCGGAACCAGCCATTGAAAGCTGCGCCAGCTCCACTCCCCCCTTTGGAGTCGAGGCTGCACCACAGCCCTTCCTCCTTCCTCCTCACGAGGAGGCAAAGGCAGCCCCCAGGAGGCATGCCATTGGCTGCCTCCTGTGGGGCTGGATTGCTTGAGTAAAGAAGTGGCTCTAAAGATGATCCCAACCTTCTTGTTATTTTTTTGTATATCCCCTTCCTTGTTCAATGCCCGCTTGGCCTCCAGACTAGCTGGCTGAGCCTTGATGCCCTCAGCTGCTGAATTTACTTCCCAGAATCTGACAAGGATAAAATAGCCTGCCTCCATGTTCATTGGCCTTAGGCTTCTTGGAAGAAAAGAAGGAAATGTGAGATCGATACATAATAAAAATGAATTTCAGAGGGAGACCTGTTGAATGAGTGTTGCTTTTGTGTATGGGAAAAAAATGAACTCTTTATGGAAATTATGCTTCCCAAAGAACCCATGTTTGTATAAATGATTCATCCATAGGTTAACTATTTTGAGATATCCTATCATGCAACTGGAGCAGTCGTGACCAATGTCAATAGGCAATGTTTTAGAAGCCATTTCCTTCCGATAAACAAAGCACTATGCTCCCTTTGGGGGCCACTATTTGTATTGGGCAAGAGCATGGGCTGATCTTGCTATTTCAGTCTGACAGCTCCTGATTTTTACCAGGGGAAAGAAAAACACAGAACTTATGGATGTGTAGGAGCTTAGAAGCCAGTGAACTTATCAATCACCCAAAGCATTGGTACTTTAGGGAGCAAAAGGTGCATTTACAAATTGGAAACAAGGCAACTGATGCTGTTCTAGAAATTTCAGACTATGACCAGCATTCTTTTGTGCTGTTTGCATCATAATGCTGTTATAAATAAGCAAATTGAGATGGCTGTTCTTTTAGGCTTTTGTATACTGAATTGCTAAAGCTGTTTTGTTAATGGGAACTGATTGCTAGAATGTGCTCACTTAAATAAGCATTGATGGCTATTGATGACTAGAAGCTACCGGCTATAGAACACACCCCATCTGCTTGACTGAGGGCAGGAGAAAATCTACTGAATGGGTCTGAGGCTACACATTAATGGTAAATCGCAGTCCTGGTGGGATTTATACCGGGATCTCAGCCAATAATTCTTTCACCTTGTACTGTTTTCCCAGTAAAATCCCTTTCCCCCGAACTGCTAATAGCCTCAGTTGTGGGAGGAAAACATTTCTGTTCTCTCCAGTGAGTAAACTCAGGGATGGCATTTCTGTCAAGAAAATAGCATGACAAGGGCTAAATCCCCCTTCCAGCATTCACCCAAAATTCACCTTAATTACAATATTCTTTAAAAATGTTGGGAGATACAATCATGAGTGTCCCACTTAACTGAATGTTGTCAGTGGAGGCAGAAGTCTGAACTTTCCTTACAGCTGATAAGAACGAGCATAACTTCCCTTTGGACATCCTCCCTGTTCCCACACCTTCAAGCCCAACACTCCTCCTTAGCAGACAGAAGAAGAAGAAGAGGAGGAGGAGGAGGAGGAGGAGGAGGAGGAGGAGGAGGGAAGAAGAAGAGGAGGAGGAGGAGGAGGAGGAGGACTACCATTGCTTATCAGAGTGCTTATATCTCAATATGTACAGCTGTAAACAAACAAATATCATAAGAAGACCAATTTGCGGGTGGGTGGAAAGGAGTCCTTCTTTCCAAAAAAGGCAACTTAGTGTGAAGAAAGTATTCCCTGTCATCTCTGTCATCGTAGAAGGATAGCTCTGCAGTCATGGGGAACCCTCACATGAGGTGTTTGTTTGTTTTTAGAGCAGGAAGATGGTTCGGGGGAGGACACCTTGTTTCAAGATGTGAAGATGTATTCAGCATTCCTGTTCTTTGTTTCCATACAATGGCTGCATCACAAGCAAGTGATACTGGTAGTTATCAGCTTGGCTCACAAGGCCTTCCCCCAATCCCTATCAAGTTTCTTAACAATGGCTGCGGTCACACGGAGCATTAGCCACGCTACAGAGACGTAAGATAGGCGGATTTTCCGGGCACGATCACAGCACCACATCTGGGAAGCGTAGAGCTCCAGTGGCGAACCCGAGGCTTCCCGCCGAAGATGCGGGGTAAAAAACTAGTACCTCCGAGGTACTAGTTTCCGGAAACCATGGGGCAAGGGTGGGCGCCTGATCACGTTTCCAGTGGTAGGTCATGGCATCTGGCGCCCGCTCATGTCCCGTCGTTAAAAGGTTTTTTTTCAAGTCTCCACGGGATGCGCACAAGCACCCAACGGCACATGCGCACACTTCATTTAAAAACAAACAACACAGCCCCCTCCTCTCTTCCATACCCCCCCACTCCTGGCTCGGCCTGCTCAAGAGGAACTCTCTGCACCGGGCGGCAGAGGGGGAGGTGCA
>NW_015164198.1:543565-580871 GCF_001447785.1 Gekko japonicus
ACCGGGCGTTCTATCGTGCAGCCGTGCGTTATTTTGCTCCGGGGCAAACAGCCACGCTCCCCCCCCCCGGCATTTTCTTGCCCGTGTGACAGGCCAATAATATGTTTTTGTGAGATGTTTGAGAACTGGCTAGGTGGAGAGTAGTAGTAGGAATTAATGTTGCTGAGAGCTTCCCAGAGATTCCTCAGGAGGATTGGACTTCCCTATGCTTCACTGCAGCTTTCCCACCCCTTCCATGACTAATATTTACAACAGACCATTAGTCAGGGTTGCCAGCCTCCAGGTGGGGCCTGGGGATCTCCCGCTTTTACAACTGATCCCCGGCTGACAGAGATTAGCTCCCCTGGAGAAAATGGCTGCTTTGAAGGGGGGACTCTATGGCATTGTATTATGTTGAGGCCTCTCTCCTCCCCAAACCACGCCCTCTCCTGGCTCCACCCCCAAAGTCTCCAGGTATTTTCCAACCCAGACTTGGCAACCCTACCATTAGTAAGCAGGCTGCTTGCATAGTGACACTTTGCATGGATAAGGGCAATGGAAGAGCATTCGAGGTAGCATCTGAGGAGTTAGGAGATGAAGTAAGTGGCCAACAAAATAGGATTTTCAAACTAGCACTGTTTTGATGTTTGTCTGTGACACTATATGAGGTTGCGGTGGTCAAACGCTGGTTGAAACGTATTGTGGCTTGCAGTTGTGATGTCTGAAGGCAGCCCAGAATCTCCAGTCCTGTCTCCCCCTACAAGAAAACTGATCCAGCCAAAGGATCAATTCTCCAGCCAAGGCAGCCAAGCAGCTGGTAGGGATGACATGAGGAGGACAGCACCAGAGGTCATTTCAGGGGGATTGCGGGGGATCGCAGTTCCCCTGGGTGAGGTGCAGGGGAGCAGGGCACACGATGAAGCCCCGCCCCTTCTTCCGGCCACCCCCTTCTTCCAGCCTCATTCTGTTGCAGAAGGAGGAAGAAGCAGGAAGGTAAGTTGGCGTCCTCCCCCTCTGCCTGGCCGAGGCCAGTCCACGTGGCCTCCGCAAGGACTCCCAGCCCCATCCAGGAGCTTCCCCTAGGTAGCTGTGTTAGTCTGTTGCTGCAAAATAGTCCAAGAGTTCAAATAGCACCTTTAAGACTAACAAATAGCACCTTTAAGACTAACCTTTAAGACTAAGACTGAGTGGTGGGTGTGGCCTTATGACACACTTCCGGTGATGGCAGGGGGTGTGGCATATACTAATGAGTTATGCTAATGAATTCCCCTAGCTCTTTTTCTACGAAACGACCCCTGGACAGCACCAATACAACGCAGGGTCTTGGCTTCCTCCCAGCCATCAGCATTGCAGAAGGATGGAATGGGTATTCCTTCCATGGAGTGACCAAATACCTTGACCCAATCCTTGAAACTATTTCTGTATGTTCCTGCTTAGGGAAGTGGGAAATCATGAAACAATACCCTTGCCAGCAATTCTCATTATATTAAGCTGTCTGTACACAGCTGCGAAAGATTCTCTCTCTGCCAACAGGCCTGATATTAAAACAAAATTAATAATAAATGGCTTGAATCATTGGCTCACAAGCGCCTTCCCACAAAGGACATCAAGAGCAATTATTTAATCTTACTTATTGAGGTTTCCCTCCCCACCCTCAAATGTATAAATACAGTTCTTATATATATTTCTGTGGCTTCCTGATTCTTTTATCGCCTGCTGAAAAGCAACTATACAGCTTTCCCTTTGCCACCAACTGCTTCCTAGAGAGCGACAAGTGAACCCATTTTTAATATTTCTGTATACCTGTTATTAGACGAAATGATTCTTTGTCATGAAGAATAGCAAGAATTCTTGGATAGGCCAAGCAATGGCAATTATGGGCAAAATGCCAGACGTAACCACTAATTAAAGTGTCTTATATCAATCTTGTAAGATAAGCACAGTGTACCACTGGAAAGGAAAAGATAGGCCAGAAATCATTAGGAAAGTAGGACTTGGTTTAAATCCTCCTATTGCATACCTTGTGATTTTTTAAAAAAATAATAACAACATCAGATGGCTGTATAAGAAACTAGGAAGAACTCTATGAGATCACACCAAGGAAAAGATAGGCCAGTGGGTTTTTGTTTTTGTTTCTTCACAGTGGCTGCTGGGAAGCTTTATAAGCCACAACCTTCGTATTTGTCTCCAGAATCCAATGTAAACTACCATTAGACCTGAAGATTCATGCCTTTCATGAAATCACAGATGGACCTATAAGCCATGCATTTGTGGTATGTCTCTCTATCATTTGAAATGTGGTATTGGAGGAGAGTTTTGCAAGCACCTTGGGCCGCCAACAAGACATAAAGATCTAAATCATATCAAGCCTGAACTCTCCATAGTGGCTATGGCCCCTGCCACACAGGGGGAGGGGAAGCATGGGCAAAGTGCGGCTTTTGAAAGCCGCAACAAAAGAGACATGCGGCGGCAGGATCACATAGATCCCCTGAGCCGCCACGCAGTGCCTCCCCGGCACGATCAGATGCCGGGGGGAAGCCACTGAAGGAAGAGCGCGGGAGCCGAACTGCACGTGTGCGCATGCGCAGTTCGACCGGGAGCCTGGATTGCTCCAGACGACGGGTGCGCCGGCAATCCCATGGCTGCGCTTGATGCGGCGTTCCAGGTAAGTCCTCTTCTGTAGTTGGTTCTTTTTTGCAGCAGGTTTTCCGGCTTTAGGGACGGATCGGGGACGGGTGCGCGGTGCTTCCCAGATGTTGTGGTGAGATAGCGCCCATTTTCTGCACCCCCGATCCGTCCCTCTCCCGGGCCAAAACCTTCCGTGTGACCGTGGCCTAAGATGACTAAACTGAGACTGTTGTATTTTGGTCACCCTAAGAGAGGATAAGACTCACTGGAAAAGGCAACAGGGCTAGGAAAAGTTGAAGGCAGCAGGAAAAGAGGAAGACCCAACATGATATGGGCTGACTCAAGAAAAGAAGCCACAGCCTTTAGTTTGTAAGGACTGAGTGAAGCTGTTATAACAGGGCATTTTGGATGCCATTAATTCATAGGGTAGCCAGAAGCAACTTGATGGGACCTAACACATACTCTCTATCAACAGAGAGACAGAAGGGGGAGTGGCATGGAGGCCAACACATTTATTCCTGAGGTGGAAGTCCAGCAAATTTGCAGTTCCTGCTCAGACAACAGGGATTTTGACCATAAGCTAAAGTTGTGACGAGAAATGATTTCTCAAAGGGGTTCTGCACATCTTTTGACTGCTAACAAATTCTACATAGAGTGTAATTTGCAGGTTACTGCTTGGGCAGACAATCTAAGGAAGCTGTCTTTTTTGAGCAAAGCCAAAAGGCTTTTGATAGACCTTACATTCAGTTTCCCACCAGCCTCCATGTCCACCATCCTCCTTACATGCTGTGGTGAACAGATCTCTAATTGTCCTCTTACAGCTGGGGGGAAAGGATGGCTGGGAAGTGAATACAGAAAGAGGGAGGGAGGCTGAATGGCTGCATCCTTATCTTCCTTGGATCTCATTGCAGGGATCTGATACCTCAGTTCATGCACCTAACCTCAGTCATAGGGGTTGCTGCAAAGATGAAGAGCAGCTGCACTCTTTGGAATGAAAAATACTAGATTTGTGCTTCCAGTTGAACTGTGTGCTTATAATTGGCTGTGGAAAGTGCCATCAGGTTGCAGGGAACTTACGCAGACCCCCTGTAGGCTTTTCAAGGGATTGCCATTTCCTGCCTCTGCTTAGCAAGCTTGGACTTCCTTGGTGGTCTCCCATCTGAGTACTAAACAGGGCTGACCCCGCTGAGCTTCCGAAATCTGACAAGACCTAGCTAGAATGGGACATCCAGGTCAGGGTAATGCTTATGACTGCCCTTGGGAAAATTAGGACTGTGATCAAGGCCTGCTAGAAAGCAAATGAAAGCAGCCTCCAAGATTTACGAAATCTATAAAAAGAGTGCCTCATTTCAATACAGGAGCTAAATGATGGCTCTTTTGTCCAGCATAATGTACCATGTAGACAGTTCATTCCTCTTACCTCTCCTATATAATATGGTTACAGGATGATAAAATACCTCATACTTCTGTACAGAATAGCAACCTTTGTGATTTTGTCAAGAATGCTGTTTTCAAGCTCTTTGGCAGTGGAGACGACCGCAGCAATCCAACACAGTAGAATGTTCCTGCTTTGTCATCCAAGCTGTTTACTGTGCTGAAAGGCTTGCTGGTGCTGCTATCTGCAGGCTGCTGCCCAGTAAGGGATAGCAGGCAATTTTCAAAAAGAACACCTGGCAATTGTTATTGTCAGGTTCTTCTCAGTGGGCTCTGAGGGCTCGGTTTTTGACCTTTCGAATGATCCCATTAATCTATATGTGTCAGACACACAGCATTGCAAATATTTCCAGCTGAGCTTTAAATGAATAAAGACTTTGGCACCTTTTTTAAAAAACGAGCAAAAATATGAGCAAACAACCAATAGTAAGCTTGGCTAGCATTATAAAACTGTCAGTGGATCTATAAGCTTCCCAGCGCAGAAAGGATGCTATAAGCGGTGAACAAGACTTCTACCTGTAGTTCCTTTCTGGATCAGGAATCACATAGGGCATGTGTCATTTCCATTGTGGGGTCCTCACAACAAGCACCTGCAGCCAGATCACAACCATGCATACAACCTGCAGCACCAGTCTCTACCTCCTCTTCCTCCACATAGGTGATCTGCGTTGACAGTACTGACCATCTGTTTAGAGGCTGCATGTGCAACAGTGCGCAAAGATCTTTGGTTCAGAATTACTTTCAATACTTATAACACTATGGGGTTTTCACTCACTGCAAATTGCTATCCCTGCTGGATTCATTACACATCTAGCAAGATGGTACTTGGCTGGGTAAGACCTGATTTAAACATGAGCCTGGAGGAATAAACTTGCTCACCTACGTGGCTTTCCATGCAGTTGGCCTCACATTCAAATCTGCTTCTCAGACTTATCTTTCTTATCCTGAAAAGGGTATTGTTTTGCTAGTGCTGTGTTAACCTGGGCCATGGGTCCCTGTCGTGTGAGCATAGTACACAGAGCAGCTAAGGGCCCCAATGAAATATGAGGTTAGTCCTGTGGAACGCTCCAAAAGTTAGAGACTTTATTCATTCTCTAATTGAAACTGGTCCCCGAGTCACCCCCTGTTTCTTTTGGTTCAGACTCAGCTGTACATCAATTGCCATCGTTCACATGGATTTCAAATTCTATCAAGCTATCTCTAAGGCCCAGCACAATGGTCCTACTTCATGTGAATGCATTTCTGAATTATATCCATGGCCTTTTCAAAAGAATTAAAGAATCAACATACCAACAGCACTAAGCTGATAAATGTTTCCTTTGTAATCAATAGAGTATGGTGCTACTTACTTATATCTTGCCTTTTTCCCATCATGGAACATAAGGAGGCTTATTTTGGGTTTCTAGGAGGTCTCACATTCAGGCAAACTCCACCCATATATATTTAGCTCCAGCAAGGATCATACACCTTCCTGACATGCCCGTGAACCCTTTGTTCTCCAAGATACTGAATGCTAGCAGAGATCAATGGAGTACACCGTCTATGGAATTGCATTTTGCATTTGCTTCGAGGGGCAGGAGAGAGTTCTTCTGAAGCTCACCAGAAATGTCTTCTCATCTTTCTCTTCTGTCTCATACCTGTTGGTAAGTGTACGTATGTACTTTGGAAAAGACTTAAAACAACTTTTAAGGAGATCACAGGCTTGGATTCCATAGAGCATTGCCACAGGCAAAAGAGGGGGATTTACACCAATTCCATCCTCGCTCTGCAGACGTCCAGCTTTTCCCTCTGGCTGCTCCTGGGGTTCCCTCCCCTGTGCCCCAGGAGCAGTACTGGGGGGGTGGCGGCAAGAAATTTAAACTTCTGTGAACTTCATGGATGTAATTGTTTTCACCTGAAGAAATTTCCAGTGGGTCCAAACCACTGTGTTTTAGGGCTGAGAAGAAATTTCCCTCCAAGTTTGGCAGACCCTTTGTAGTGTGAGCAGGATGAGGCTCAGCTTATTTTCTGAAGCTGTCTTTTCTGCACCTTTCAATGAATTGGTCCTAGTCTCTCTGGGGCACATGACACAGTGAATTGGGTTAATCCATAATTGGGGTTGATAGCTATAATAGACTGCTATTGCTAAATCCAGATATAGGTTTGGCTTCTCAGACTGCTATTGCTAAATCCAGATATAGGTTTGGCTTCTCAGAGCAGTTGGTCCTTTTGATGCCTTCATTTAGAAGAGGAGGAGGAGGAGGAGGAGGAGGAGGAGGAGATTGGATTTATACCCGCCCTTCACTCAGAGTCTCAGAGCAGCTTACAGACTCCCTTTCCCATCCCCTCCCCACAACAGACACCCTGTGAGGTAGGTGGGGCTGAGAGAGCTCTCTCAAGAACTGCTCTTTTCAAGAACAGCTCTGACAGAACTATGGCTTGCCCAAGGTAATCCAGCAGCTGCAAGTGGAGGAGTGGGGAATCAAATCCGGTTCTCCCAGATTAGAGTACACACATTTAACCACTACACCAAGTGTAGTCCATTATAGGTAGACCATGTGCCTTTTCTACACAGATTTATAGCATGTTCTGCTTATTATATGATTGCCCCAACCTGGATGGCTCAGGCTAGCTCAATCTTGTCTGATCTCAGAAGCTATGCAGCATTGGCCCTGGTTAGTACTTAGATGGTAAACCACCAAGGAAATACAGGGTTGCTACACAGAGGCACACATTGGTTAACCACCTCTGAATATCTCTTGTCTTGAAACCCCCCTGGGGTCACCATAAGTCAACCGTGAGTTGATGGCAAAAAAGAAAGTCATAAGAAGAATAAAGTAAGAAACCATCCGTAATACTTACATTTAAAACTTGAAATACAAAGCCATGGATCACAAGCTTATTCTCAATTTCATACAAGGTTAAATGTACTGTTTTATTTCATGCCTCTTCTTGCTTGCTTACCCGTAATTGTCCATAATCATCTGCAAAGCTCCAAATAAAACAATACCCTGCTAAACTACCAATTACCACTATGCACTTGTCTCTAGTTTCATAACACAGACTTTTAGATGACGTCTTCTTAATGTGCTTGTTGCAGACATCCTACTAGGGTGCCAATCTGCAGGTGGTAGCTGGAGATCTCCCACTATTATGACTAATCTCCAGGTAACAGAGAACAGTTCACCTGGAGGAAATGGCTGCTTTGGAAATTCGGACTCTATGGCATTATTTTTTTAATTTTAATTTTATTTTTGAATTTATACCCCGCCCTCCCCGAAGGCTCAGGGCGGCTCACAAGGGGCAAAAATGCCCAAGTTAAAACATTAAAACAGTATAGAATAAAATAAAATACAACAATACAATTTACTAAAATATGCTTTCCGGTGCTCTAAAATTATTTAACTATAAAAGTACAAGATGGGATTCTAAAATTATTAACCAGCAACAGTAATAACAATAAATATAGCAGCAACAATATACGTCCGCACAGCGTTGACCTCTGCCAGGTACATCTCGCACCCCCAATAGTCCCCGCTCTGAGAATGGTCAATTTGCGGGTCAAGTGAGGGGGGCGTAGATAGAATGATGGTGACATAATGATGATGGCATAATGATGGTAGTGGCGGCGGCTCCTACACAAAAGCCTGGCGGAAGAGCTCCGTTTTGCAGGCCCTGCGGAACTGCACCAAGTCCCGCAGGGCCCGGATCTCTTCTGGGAGCTCATTCCACCAGGTAGGAGCCACCACCGAAAATGCCCTAGCCCTGGTAACCGCAAACTTGATGTTTCTGGGGCCTGGAATGTCCAGGAGATTTTGGTTCTGAAAAGTACTCAGAGACGTGGAGTGATTCAGCAAGAGTACTTTATTTAGAATAGAACAAGACGAGCAACGCTGGCTCGCAGGCTGGTTTATATGCGCTGTGAAACCCACCACCAAAACACACACCCTACTCCCTACTGGCTATTTACAGAAGCCGAGAGTCCCATAGGCTCTCGGCAGCGGACCTGGCCCTCTGATAGGTGCGGGCTAGGATCCGCTGGGCTATTGTTCTCAAGGAACGAAGCTTCAGGCTTTTGCACGACTGCATGGCCCAACGGTCGCGCACGTGGTTGAGGCGAGTACATTACAGGTTCCCCGACCGTAGTGCCCTTGGGGGAACATGCGGGGACAGGCGGTCCCTAAGGTAAGCCAGACCCTGACCATATAGGACTTTAAAGGTCAAAACCAGCACTTTGAAGAGAATCCGGTATGCCATTGGCAGCCAGTGCAGCGCTTTCGGTGCAGGCCGGATATGGTCCCGTCTAGTGAGACCCATCAACAGCCTGGCTGCAGCATTCTACACTAGCTGTAGCTTCCGAATTTATGACAAAGGCAGCCCCATGTAGATAGCGTTACAGTAGTCTAGCCTTGTGACCGTCGCATGGATCACTGTAGCCAGGTCATCACGGTCGAGGAAGGGAACCAACTGCCGCACCAGCCGAAGATGGTAAAAGGCCAATTTGGCAGTGGCTGCCACCTGGGCTTCCATCGTTAAGGAGGAGTCCAGGAGCACCCCCAAACTCCTAACCTCCGCCGCTGACACCAAAGGTCGGGAGCGGGAGCCTCAACCCCGAACTGGTCCAACTCAGGCCCAGGACCTCCGTCTTATGCCCAAACCCCGCTCTCCTGAAGCTCCACCCACAAAATCTCCAGGTATTTCCCAACCCGGAGTTGACAGCCCTACTTCCTATTGGAGTCTGATATGCCAATTCTAACCACATATTAAAGGTGCCCATTAATTCCACCTTAAGGTGCATCCCAAGCACCCCAGAAACACAGACTGATGCAAAAGAAAAATCCAGCCCAGGGTTTTGCCGGTACAACTCCCGCATTCATGGGTTGCTCTCATGATATTTCCCCATAGTTATATCCATGGACATTCTACATAAATGGATTTACAAATGTCTGAAGCATCCCTCAGTGTCCTTGGTCTCAGTTAAACCAGATTCCCCGCAAGTATGTTCAAAAGCACATTCTGGGTGCCTAGCCCTGTTTTATTAGAAAATAGGTACCATTATCCAATAACCTAGTGCCAAAGTTACAAGAAAATACATTGAGATAGCTGCTAGATGTGAGCATGATGGAAGAAAGAAGATATTCAGAGGAAAGCAATAAAAAAGATTAATGAGCAGAAAGGTCTAACTTATTCAACATATTAAATATATATACCCGTTTCATAAACATATATATGTGTAAGTGATAAGGAGAATACTGTAATATATGGAAATGATTGTTCCAAGTCAGTAAAGGCAGCATTTCTCACAGACTGATGGAACTTTGAAACAGGGTTTTTGTGGTAGGCAATGGACAGATAATGGTTCTTTCCAGATGTCTTGTTTTACAGTAACCATGAGCCAATATAAAGGTTTGAGATAGCTAGCTACCATCTACTGGTAAATGTTTCCTTTCTCTTCCTACTTTACTATTTAGAAAACTACTGTAAAAAGGATCCTCAGGACTGTGGCTATAGTATTTGAATAATTCCAAGTCAAAACTGCTTTCATTGTTTCATGTTCATTTCAATAAGCATTAGAAAGATCTTTCTCAATGCAATTCTTCTTTGTACCACTCTTATTCTTCTTTGACCTCAGAGCCTCATTCATTACACTGTTGTTTAATCATCTTGACCATGATGAGCCACATGACTGTGTCAATGAAATGATGAAACATCATGTGATATGACAAAATCATGGATACATGTAAACTAAACGGCTGTGGCAACCCACAAGAATCAAACCTAGCAGACATGTGAGTGAATGAGGCTGAGGTCAGTAAGAACAAAAGAAAAAAAAAAGAAAGAAAACAGAGTTGGGAGAAACAACTGTTAGAACTGTAATCCCCAACGTGGTGCCCATTGTCACTGCCCAGTTGCTTCTTCCCCAAAACATCTCTTTCCCAAATCAAACATTCAATCCTGGCTTTTCTCTACTTCATTGGAGTAGGAGCTGTTTCGGAAGATCCCAGAAGGCATCACCTTTATGCCTGAAAGAAGCACCCATTTGGAAACACCTGCCTCCATAATAAGATACAGGGCCCCCGGTCACACAGAGCATTAGCCACGCTAGAGGGACGGAAGATAGGCAGATTTTCCGGGTGCGATCTCACTGCCACATCTGGGAAGTGTAGAGGTCCCGTGGCTCACCCGAGGCTTCCCGCCGAAGATGTGCGGTAAAAAACTAGTACCTCGGAGGTACTAGTTTCCGGAAACCACGGGGCAAGGGCGAGTGTCTGATCGCGTTTGCGGTGGTAGTTCCAGCGCCTGCCCATGCCCCCTCGTATAAAGGTTTTTTTCCCTTCAACTGCCCATGGGATGCGCATGAGCACCCAACAGGGCATGCACACACTTTGGTGTCCGGAGAAAACAAACACCCATTTGCCGCGGCACACCGCTTCTTTGCCGCGGCACACCGCTTCTTTGCCGCGGCGCAGGATTGTGGTGTGCTCGGCACCTCCCCCCTACCACGGGACCTCCATGAGACCTCCACGGGACCTCCACAGTTCGTCTGCTGGCGCAACCGTGCGTTATTTTGCCCCGGGGCAAAAGGCCACCTCCCCCCCCCCCGTATTTTCCTGCCCGTGTGCCCGTGGCCTTGGTTTGGAATCTCCTGACATTTTGTGGAACCTTCCAGCATTTTTGGGTTGAACCAAGCTCCCATGACAGCCATTTTGTTGTGGTGCCCAGTGGTGGTGGTGAAAAGCACCATCAAGTCACAGCTTAGTTATGGTAACTCTGTAGAGTTTTCAAAGCAAGAGACATTCAGGTATGGTTTGCTGTTTTCTGCCTCCATGTCATGACCCTGGTACTCCTTGGTGATCTCCCATCCAAATACCAGCAAGGGCCAACCCTGCTTAGCTTCTGAAATCTGATGAGATCTGCCTAGCCTGGGCTATCACAGTCAAGGATGGCACACAGTACCTGTTCTCAAAAGTCTTAAAGTGCCTGTAGGCTGAATAAGGTTGTTTGGACTTCTGAGTTAGAAGGACAAATTAATGCTCCCAAGCAACAACAAAACAACTGGAATTTGTTTGACTTCATCTAATATGTGACCCTCAAAGCAAATATTGAAATTAAAGAATATTTGACCGGATCTTAGACTGGACTCATGCTCATTGAAATGTATTTTGCTTAATGAACCACAAATGCTACATTAAATAACTCAAGCAGTGGTAGTTTTTCACAGTTGTTATTAATTACAAAGTACTGGCAATAAAATGTATCAATGGTTATTATTCATTAACTGCCGCACACAACAGTTCCAGCTACTGCTCTCAAAATATCTCAGCTTGAATATTTGCATACACTAGAAATTTATCTTCCCTTTCCTCCTGCCAGTATGATCAATTATGACTTAAATCTCCTGAATTTCTCTGGATAAAACTGGCATCTAAGGGCTTGGTATGGTATCAATGCGCTTTTAAAATATGTCTATAATAGAGATTAGTGCCTCTTCTGTAATATTGTATGCACTGCATTTTGTTACATTTATTATACAAATTGAAATGCATAATAATATGCAGCTTAACATCCCATGAATATATTTTAGCATTCCCCAGCAGTAGTTAATATGCTAACCAACTTTACTGAAAGGCATACAGATGTGGAAGGAGTCTATCTAGGGACTTTAATTATCACCTTGTCAAATTCAAATTATTATCTTGTGAGTTCATTTCCATAAAGTATCCCCTTTACTGTTGGATGATTTAACATGTGTCTGCTTCTTATCTTATTTGTAGGCCAGCTCTGTCAGATCATGATGTTTACCATAACTGATTTTGTCACAAAAGGTTTTTGCAAACACTCCATTTGGGGAGGAGAGGAGTTTGTACAAAGTAAAGAAGAGCTGGCATGCACCAGCCATAAAGTTTCATAAATCAAGGGAAGAGTTCAACCACTTCTAAGTAGGATCAACTTGAGAGAAGGGGGGGGGGAATCAAAGGGCCCAAAAGAATGATTTACCAGACTGAAACCTGGATTCTGTCATTTTTCAGACTGGTAAATCATTTCAGGGTTGGGACTGGACTTCTTCCAAACTTTGGATCTGGGAGAGAAGGAGACAGTGTGTGCTAGGTCATATCACAGGATGGGGGGAAATGAAAGTTGACGTTATGGCCAATATAAAATCTTCAAAAGGGTTCTGTCTGCCAGGCAAAAATCTTTGGGCAAATATGTCACCAAAACCCATGATAAATGGGTCTAAAAATATTGTACTGATGCATGTGAACATAGCACTGAAGTCAGGTGAATTTCAAAGTAGGATTTAAACCCTTTTTTATCACTGGCAGTCTCAGTATGAGAGTGGTTGTACCTACAGTGAGATCCAAAGTATGACTTGAAGTATACCAGAAAAGCAAACACTTACCAGTTTACCTTTGCAAAGATGCTAACTACTATAGGAAAGCATTACAAATATTCACTTTTAAGCCCTGAGATATGCATCCCTTGACTATATTTAGAGCTCTCGATTCTGGGCTTCTCCTGATGAGTGTTTGTAGTTGTCTACCAAATGACCTTGGAAAGATGCCAGCAGCACAGATTGGAAAAGCAGGCAAATGATTAGCTAGTGTAATTCAATTTTTTTCACATAAAGTCTATTTCTATTTGAGAAATATCAAAACGATTTAATGTTCCTACAAAAATATCTTCAACAATTGACTTTACCACTCCCACTACTGCATATTCATTTTTTTTCAGCATTTGCTTTAATCTTTATATCTGTACACACCTTTCAGATTTTTCTTCCATTTTGGTTTTATAATGTTATTTTACAAATTTGTCTGCTTCCTGGACCTTTGCAATTCATGTTTTCACTGTGACTTCAACAGAGCTATCACCTTCCCCCAGAGCATTCTTGAATCCAGTAGGATCATTTCAAGTTGGTTACTGTGAAGGATGTTGTCAGGGTCTTGGCTCACCACTTGTACTCTAGATCCTTGTCCTTTCTTGTTGCTGAAATATGGTAGGGATCACATCAATGAGCCCCTGGTGTCCACCATAAATCAATCACTTAATCAGGGCACCCTTCCTCATGCATTAAAAGAGGTGGGTATCTATCCACTGCTTAAAAATACCAAAGAAGAATTTGTGGCCAATTATTCTTCAGTTTCTAATTTGCCCTTTCTGGACAAGTTGATTGAAAAAGTGGTTGAAGAACAGCTCCAGGACTTCCTAGGTGACTCATCTGCTCTAGACCTCTTTGCCTGGTTTCATGCTGGGCTACGGGGCAAGAGATGCTGCTGGTGGTTTTAGCTGATACTCACCATTTGAATGTAGACAAGGGCTATGGTTCCCTATTGCTCTTAATGGATTTATCTGAGCCCGTTTATGGGGAGGGTGGTATATGAATCAAATAAATAAATAATTTTTCCACCTTTTATATGGTGGACCATACCATCTTGTTGAAATGTTTGGGGGTAGAAGTAGGTATCAGGGGATGTGCTATGGATTGGTATAAATCCTGCCTTAGGGATCAGACTTGGGGTTGTTGTTGGGTGATAGTTTTCATCAGTGTGGGACTTATTTTGTGGGATTTCACAATGCTAAGTGTTATTCCCCCATGCTATTTAACCTCTAGGTCTTTAGCCTTTATGAGAAATCATTTGTGATTTTTAGAGTTGGTATGCTGATAACTCCCAGTTTTATATTTATTTGTCCTAACCAGTCAGCACTGCTGTAGAAGTCCTGAGCTGGTGCATGGCTGCTGTGGCTAAATGGTTAAAGCCGAACAAGGTGAAATTGAATCCTAACAAGACAGAGGTGATGCCAGTTGAGAAGGCTAAGGTCTTGGAGGGGATTGTGCTTTCCACATGTGATCGGATTCAACTGAACCTTGTTGACAGTTAAGAGTCTGGGGGTCAGTTAAGAGTCTGGGGGTCATACTGAACCAAGCATTATTGCTTAAGAAGCAAGTTATTTTAGCAGCAAAAAAAAATGCTTTCTACTATATTGAGCTCTGAAGATGGCCCCCTTCCTGAGCAGGTTGATCTGGCCATGTGGAGCCATGTTACTGTGATCTCAAGGTTAGACTAGAAATGTGTGAAGAAGGGGAACATTTAAAAAAAAATGTGTATAAAAGAGCCAAATTTATTTGGCATTCCCAAATACCATTATCAACATTTTATTCAGATTTGGGAAATACCAAATATATTCAGCTCCATTATACCCTATGGGGCCATTATACTCAATGGTAAATCTCCTAGGGTATATTCAGTGGGATGGGGGAAGGGGGTTTGAGGTAAAGGCACCAAATTTGCAGCATAGCTGCTGGAGCCGCTCCCCAAAAGGACCCCCAGGTTTCAAAAAGATTGGCTCAGGGGGTCCAATTCTATGGGCACTCAAAGAGGGTGCCTCCATCCTCCATTGTTTCCAATAGGGGGAGATGTCAGCTAGCTGCCATGGAGTTCTGTGTGACATTGTATACTCCCAGCTTATGCTCATTCCCCCCCCCCAGCCGAGCACCGGCTTGTATTTCCTTTGGCTTTTGCTGTGCTCATTAGGTACATTCCTTTCCCTCTCTGCTAGGGCTGCTTTGGAACTTAGATAATGCTCAAGGTTGACTGGTGGAAGATGGGAGGCGTTTTGGGTTTGCTTTGATTATAATGAGCTAGGGCTTGAGAAGCAAAATAATGTTTATGGTTAGAACCGTTTGTTCTCAGGGGTTTTGGGCGCCTATTTTACCTGTTTCCCCGCACGCGGGAATTGGACCCATTGGCCACGGTTTGGTATGAATTTGTATATTATCTTGCACCCCGGGGTTAGTCTCCATTCTTAACAATCCTTGTGTTCCTGTTTCACCATTGCTTTAATAAATGCTACTTTGCTACAAACGTGGATTTATTTGAATGCCTGGAGGATCGGACAGGAGATAGCAAAGCAATACAAGCAAGAAGAATATACCAGAGAATCTCTGCAGTTGAAGGTGAAGTGAGTGTGTGTGTGCGGGGCGTTTTTGCAAGGCCAGTAGCAGAACCAGTGCAATGTGCCTAGCAGAACCAATACCACTGTGGCAGTGCCAAAACCCAACAGGACTAAGGTCAGATCTGAGAAACTCTGAAGTAAGGGGGGCATTTCTGCAAGGACAGCAGAACCAGTGCAATGTATTAGTGCCCAGCAGCAGAACCCAATGCCAGTGCCATTGTGGCAAATGTCAGGCCAGCGCAACAGGACTTATTTCAAGCACAGAATCCAAGCAAGGGGGAGGGGGGTTGCAGAACAGCAGAACCAGTGCAGTAGCAGCTGCCCAGCAGCAGAACCCAGTGCCATCCTACTAATATCCAGCAGCTGCACCCTGTGGCATTGTGGAAAATGCCGATTCAAGAAGACTGATGTCAAACACAGAATCACAATCCAAGCAAGGAGGAGGGGGTTGCAGGACAGAAGAACTAGTGCAGTAGTGGCTGCCCAGCAGCAGAACCCAGTGCCAACTTACTGGTGCACAGCAGCAGAATCCAGTGCTATTGTGGCAAATGGCAGCTCAACATTAGTGGGCTTCTGTGTATTGGGCTGGCCTTGGTTCAGGTGGGCTAGCAAAAATGCCTGCCCACACCGCACTTTTTAGTGTTCTGCTGGGCTTCTACTGCCCTTGTTTCTGAAAAAAATAATAATTAAAACACTGCTGAGATCCTCTGGTGTGACATTGGTTAATTCTGTTGCTGCCACATTGGCACTGGGTTCTGCTGCTGGGCACTAGTAGGTGAGTTCTGCTACTGGACACTGGTACATTGTACTGGTTCTGCTGTCCTTGCAGAAATCCCCCCTCAGTTTCTATTTCAGAGATTCTCAGATTTGACCTTAGTCCTTTTGGGTTTTGGCACTGCCACAGTGGCACTGGTTCTGCTGCTGGCCTTGCAAACATGACCCCACCACACTTCACTTTCCACTGCAGAGATTATTTGTGACATTCTGCTGGACTTGTATTGCTTTGCTATCCCCCCCATTGGAAACAATGGAGGATGGGGACACTCTCTTTGCAGATCCATAGAATTGGACCCCCTGGTCCAATATTTTTGAAACTTGGGGGTCCTTTTGGAGAGAGGCTCCAGCAGATACACTGCAAATTTGGTGCCTCTACGTCAAACCCCCTCCCTCTTGACCACTGAATATACTCTAAGAAATTTGTCATTGATTATAATGGCTCCATAGGGTATAATGGAGCCAAATAATAGCCAAAAAAGTCGAATAGCATTTGGGAATCTGTATTTGGCTACTGAACAGATTATCTGATTTGGTATTTAGCCCAATAAATACCTGAAAAATGCTGAACTGGCATTATTCGAGTATTTATTCGGTTTGGTAAATATTGAATGCACACCCCTAGGCTAGGCTATTGTAATGCACTCTGCATGGGTCTACCCTTGAAGACAATCCAGAAATTTCAAATGGTACAGAATAATGCAGCTCAGTTATTACCAAGAACTTGGCAAAATATTACACCTGTTCTGCATGCCCTCCATTAGTTACCAATCAGTTCCCGGTTTCAATTAAAGGTATTCTCCTACAAAGCCCTTCATAGCCTAGGACTCACATATCTAAAGAACTGACTCTCCCAATATGCCACATTGTGACAGCTGCAGAGCCAGTTTGGTGTAGTGGTTAGAAGCACTGACTCTAATCTGGGAGAACCAGGTTTGATTCCCCACTCCTCCACATGCAGCTGGTGTTATGATCCTGGGTCAGTTACAAGTTCTTTCAGAGCTGTTCTTTCACAAGCAGTTCTCCAAAGAACTCTCTCAGCCCCACCTATCTCACAGGCAATGCTCTCTCTAAGCTGTGGAGGCTTGTGAGCAAAAATTCTACTTTCTGAGCTACCGGCATTGTGAGCGAGCAGTCTGGCTACTGCATAAGTTAGTTTGCTCTGGAGCCATCCTTCCTGAGCTAAAAAAAAATGTGTGAGCCGGAGGCCAAAAACCTGTGAGCTAGCTCACACTAACTCAGCTTAGAGGGAACATTGCTCACAGGGTGTCTGTTGTCCAGAAGGGAAAGGAAAGGAGTTTGTAAGCCACTCTGAGACTCCTTTGGGTAGTGAAAGGCGGGGTATAAATCCAATCTCTTCTTCATCATCTTCTGAACAAAGTCTACTGAAGGTGCAATCCTACAATGGCTTGAGATCAGCTGTTGCCCATATCAGTAGTCTCTGCTGTGGCTCCCACTTTGCCTGAGGAGGTCAGGAAGGCTCTCTAACCCACTCCTATGATTCTACAGAATGTGAAAATAGAATCATTCAGGAAGGCATTTTCATAAAGGGAATAGTAAAACAGGAATTGGTCAATGGCTGCCATAGTAGTAGTAGTAGTAATGCATTTCTTTTTTTACTGCATTAATGTCTAATTTATGTGATTCGGTTTTTGTGTTTCTTATGTTATGCCTTACACTGGTTTTATTGCATTGTTTTCTAACTTCTAAATTCAGTTTTATTACAATGTTTATTATATGTCATATACTGTTTCCCATTGCATTGCTAAATTTTGTAATCCACACTGAGTCTCAGTGAGAAAGGTGGAGTATAAATGTAACAAGAAGACAAAGAACTGCACCAGTCACAGGAGATAAGGCCAAGGCTGATGCTGCAAAATCAGGTGAAAATATATTTTATTACTCAGTTAAATTTCCAGAAATTCTCTATGTATTTTGCCAGCAGACTTTGTCAGGGGAATCTGTTTGTCTTGCAGTAGTTCTTCAAAAAGATTAAAAGATCAGTAGGTGATATTTTTGACAAAGAGTAATAAATATATATTTTAACCTGATTTTGCACCATCAGACTACAAATGTGAACAAAATAAACGATCTGGCTCACATATGCATCTATCACTTGATTTCTCATTGTTTGATTACTCAAATCTTGATTACTAGCAGCTGTCTCCACTGAATCTCTGAACCTTTCAATTAAAAAAAACCTCCACTAAAATTATGTTGGCTGATGTTAAAATTCTACCTTAAGCCTTCCTTAAGCCTAAAGAGATTTTCTCCAGTTTAAGTAGCTCTTCCACCAATGAGAAACCTACTTAAATTGAAGGAAGTCCTCTTGGGCTGGAGGAAGGTTTTAAGCTTTGCTGAGCAAAGTAGTAGGATATATATGTTAGTTTTGTAAAGATAAACAAAGTACCAAAATTCATATGACTTTAAAATGGGTACCTATAATCTACCCTTTATATTCATTTATCCCAAGAATCTTAGACTGCCTCATTATCTAACAGAGTTGACTTTGGGGGTAATGTTGACTCTTTTGGCTTCATAGGATCAAGAACTCAGACTAAGGAACATGTTGACATAAACCTTGTTACAGTTAGGGTATTACCTTTGGATCCAGTTCAACAGCCTACATAAGTAAGGATTCGATGTCCTTATTGATATAGAAATCTCCTGCAAAAAAAAAAAAAAAGTCCACACTTTATGGCAGCCATTATACCGAAAGGTTTTTTTTCACAATAGATTAATGTGTGTTTATGTGAAAAGACACTGCACTGCATGAACAGTCTGGCATAGTGAACATTTCCCCAAGGAGGTTGCTTTGTTAAAAGAAAAGGAAAGTGTAGGGGGAGATGAAGTATGGGTTGTGTTTATCAGTCACTTTACTCCCCTCGGCACTCAACTGTTCTGGTGCAGTAACCAGTTGAGCCCCAGGCTTGTCTTGAGTTTACAAAAGAAAAGCAATCCCATTCAGAAGGAGACCATGAGTTATTGATCTCATGCTGAACGTTACATTAGAGCAAACAGCAGAGCCAGCCCGCTCCCATGGAAAGTAAAGTTTCCCACCAACTTAGTTGAATGATAGGCAACTCTGGAGAAGGGTCAAGCGCAGAGGCATCTCAGTTTTCATTGTGGGAGTTCAGGACACATTCTGGGTCACGATGAAAAGTAAGCCTGAAAGGCCGCTGATGTACATACTCCAAAGATGACTTTACCAAATGGCAGACTGGCAGTGCATGTACTTTCTCAAGCAGATATTACAAAATGAGCCACGGAGCTGGCGTTTGTCATCTAGATTGATTTTTGCCAGTCTCACTAATGAACAAAGCTTAGGCCACCTGAACTGCAACTTCGTGTCCTTGTTTTAGCATCAGTGGGTGAAATTTCCTTTTCTTAACACATTCTCCAAGCTTAAAATGTGCCATTGTGTGTGGGAGGACCACAGAGAACGCCCATTCATCTATGACACTTTCTGGGTGTTCTGATCTGTATATTTCTCAAGGTATGAGGCCAAAATGTGATCATCCTGAGCCACTGGAAAGGGTCAAAGGGAAATCTGATGGGTGATTGATTATTTTCTCCACAAAGAGGACCAGTCATGTTGGTCCACAGTAGAACAGCTAGATTGGAGTCCAATAGCACCTTAGCGACCAACAAGATTGGGGGGGGGTATAAGCTTTTGGTGTGGTGGTTAAGAGCAGCGGAAGCCAGCTTGGTGTAGTATTTAAGAGCAGCGGTCTCTAATCGGGAGAACCAGGTTTGATTCCTCACTCCTCCACATGAAGCCTGCTGGGTGACCTTTGGCCTTTCACAGTTCTCTCACTCAGCCCCACCTATCTCACAGGGTATCTGTTGTGTGAGGAGAGGAAGGGAACGTGATTGTAAGCCGCTTTGAGATTCCTTTGGGGAGTGAAGAATGGGGTATAAAACCAACTCTTTTTCTTTTTTTGCAAGTCAATAATCCCTTCATCAGATTCAAGATCTATTCTCCTTAGCTAGTTTAAATATTGTATTTAAACTCAATATATCCATACTTGTTTAAATATTCTGTCAAAATGGAAATCTTCTCAGGTTTTGTCAATTAGTGGCTTCATAAATTATGGAATACTGCAAAATTGGTTAAATTAACAATGTTTGTTCCCACTAGGTGAAAGCTACAGAGAAAGGATAATTTTTGTCAATGATGGGGTCCTTTCTATTAGATGCTGTATTAATCATTGTAAGTCAAGTGGTTTTGAGTTATACTTGCACATGCCAAGCAGGTCTCTGGCAGCTGCAGTTGAAAGGATTAGAGACTAAGTCACATGAAAGACCACCATCTGAAACGCTGGAGAGCTGCTGCCAGTCGGAGTGGACAAAACTGATACTCCACCACTGAGCCACAGCTCCTCAAAGTGGGAAGAGGTAAGAGTGAGGACTTGAACACCCCATTCTCAGCATGACTCCTATAAATTCATGTTTTGTTGTTGTTGTTCAGTTGCACAGTTGAGTCCAACTCTTCGTGTCCCCATGGACCACATCACACCAGGCCCTCCTGTCTTCCGTTGTCTTCCGGAGTTTGCTTAATTTCATGTTCATTGCATCGATAACACTGTCTAACCATCCTCTTCTTTTTTTTACCTTCAGTCTTTCCCAGCATCAGGGTCTTCTCCAGTGAGTGCTCCCTTCTCATTTGGTGGCCAAAGTATTTGAGCTTCAGCTTCAGTATCTGGCCTTCCAGGGAATATATAAATAAGGGGATAATATTATCAGGAGAGAAGGGGGAAATGAAAAATTATTCTGTTTCTAAAATCAACATGTTGAAATGTGAATCAAGGCTGCTTGTGATCCTTTATACGTAAAAGTGAATGTAAAATCTCACACAGGGAACAGGGATGTGTAGTTGCAATGCCAGTGACGTCAATTTGACCCTAGTCATGCATTCATTTGAAGTACAGCGAATATTCCAAATCTGAACAAAATTATTTATAACATACAGGAGCAGGAGGGGCAGTGAGGGAAGGGAATGATGCAGCAAATGTGTATTTGATGGGGACACTCTCCAACTAATGAGCCCACTTGCCCTGCCAAACAGGACCTCCCTGATGTGGTTCTCTGAAACTTCATTATTTCTTTGTCTCAGTCTGAATTTAGAAGAAGAATACACAAAGATTAAGAGGGAGAGAAGAAGAGGAGATAGGATTTATACCCTGCCCTTCACTACCTGAAGGAGTCTCAGAGCAGCTCACAATCTCCTTTCCCTTCCCCTCCCCACAACAGACACCCTGTGAGGTAGGTGGGGCTGAGAGAGCTCTGAGAGAACGGCTCTTGAGAGAACAGCTCTGAGAGAGCTGTGACTGACCCAAGGTCACACCAGCAGCTGCATGTGGAGGAGTGGGGACTCAAACCCGGTTCTCCCAGATTACAGTCCACACTCTTTACCACTACACCAAACTGACCAGGAACTCCACTACCACCACAAGTGGGCAGATCACAGCTGCTTTCAAACGTGCTCTGCAGTTCAACATGGCAAGTGGACAATGCTTTCACCGTCCATTTACAGACCTTATGGGATAGGGGCATGAGGTGGCCTCCTAGGGGATCTTATGGTGATCTAGTACATTGCTTCACATATCCTGATCATAGCCATAATGGTAAACGCACTGCTCATTTGTTGTGTGAGTGACTTAGGGCATAAGGGGCTAAGTAGGGTTGCCAGGTCCCCCCCTGGCCACCAGCAGGGGATGGAGGGCCTAGGGTTGCCAGATCCGGGGTGGAAAACTCCTGGAGATTTGGAAATGGAGCCTGGGGAGGGCAGGGACATCAGTGGGATACAATACCAAAGGGTCCACCCTCCAAGACATCCATTTTCTCCAGGGAAACTGACCTCTGTAGTTTGGAGATGAGCTGTAATTCCGAGGGATCTTCAGGTCCCACCTGGCTTGGCGTCCCTAGGGATAAGGCTCCTCTGCATGATCCCAGCTACATAATAATGAGTGGATGGGAGAATTTTGACTGCCTGCAGGCCACACTACAGTTTTGGAAAATGTGATATGACATCCAAGGGTGTGATATCTTTTACTTCACATAAATTTCAGCTTGCGTTTCACTGTAGATATTTGGCAGCGTCGAATGGATCTCTGGCAAAACTTTGCAGAGTAGATCCGTTTTGTTTCCCTTCTCTCCTAAGCATTATGATCAGTTCCATGGGGAGAAGAGAATACACAGGGCACCTGGGAACACTGTGGATGCACAAGAGAATACACAATGAAGCTAGCTTTGCAAGGAACACACAACAGGATGCAGATCTTCAAGCTTAGAGAGGCTTCCCTTTTTGAATGGAGAATATGCTGTGCACCTGAGAACTCTACGGATAATGAGAAACACTGGTTTGGATGTGCACGGCACAATCCACCTATCTGCTTTGGTGCTTTGATGTCTTGAACTAAACAAGGAACACCTGCATGCAGGAAGGGAGAAACATAGAAATCAGTACAAAAATAAGTTTGCAGCACCTCTACTGACAGTTCATGTTTTCTGTGATGCAAATGCATTCTGCCCAGGCACTCACTTGTCAGTTTTAAGAAGTCAGTAACACTTTTAAAGAGAGGATCTGGAAGTGGGATACAGGTTGCTGGCTTTCCCCCCCAACTCTACCGTGAGTGGAGTACTGACAAAATTATTCACTGTGAATAGTATTCATTGTGACTAAGTAGCATTCACTGCAAACATGAATTTTGCCAATGTATTTATTCACGCAGATTCACTGAATAGATTTTGCAAACGGAGCAATCTCGGTTACTGGCAATTACTATAAAAGAAAAGGCTGGCGAGTCCCCCGATAATGTTTATCGCTGCCCTTCTCTTTAGCGATCATATAGTTTAACATTTTCTATTACAAGAATCAAACACAAGAGTAAGTTATGCCACGTGTAAATTGTCTACATTGTGTCATGTAATTTCACACAGAGACACAAAACCTGCCGAGGCCCCTCATATATGAGCTTCCTTACATCCCCCAGATCTAGATATATCTTCACGCTTGCTAGGTTGAATGTTTTTCCAACTGCAGAGCTAAGTGGCCGTTTTGCTAAAATACAGTACTCAAATAGATTGTGTGATTGTGGATCAGGTGCAATAGAGACCTTAGATCATCTTATGTTATTTTGCCACCAATGGATTGACCCCAGATCCTGTTGGATTACTCCTATTTTACAAAGACATCACCTCCCTATGGAACCCTGGGTGATAACCATACTACTAGCAGATGAGGACCCTGAAACGACTCGCTTGGTGGCAAAATATCTTTCGATAGTGCTATTTTTAAAGCGGCTTTGAAATGTTATAAATAGTTTTATGTATATAATTTTAAAATTTTAAAATTAATTTCCATAATATCATGGGATTTTATAGAATTCATCGAAGTTTACAAAATGTGATCTGATAATACTGTTCGAGAGTATGTTTACTAGTTTTTATTGTAAAGACGTTTGGTCTAAATTATCCTGTAGTTATATGTAATGCATTTTATAGTTGCTGTTTGCATGTCTGGCTTAAGACCTCGGGTCAATGAAGCTAATAAATGAAATGGAAATGGAAAACCTACCGAGGAACAGCTACCTTCACCTCCCTTCCTGATATCTATGCAGATGACAACAGTGTTAAGGACACGATGCCATCTTCACCATTCGCTGAGGATCCAGCTCAAAACCAGTAGGAGATGTCAGTTCCTCTGGACAGTTGTATAATTGATGGACAATCACTTTTAAGTGAGAAAATACAGTTCTCTGCCATGGCAATTGTGCTCTAGGCTACCAGAGGGCTCTGTTTTGTCTCACCTGGAAAGGTGGAGGTCTGTGTCACCTTTTTAGTTGAACCAGATGGAGAGAGCTGGGTGGTACCAAATGCCTGGAGGCAGTACCAGGTTGGATGATACTAAGCAGGGGTCATTTCCTGCAGGAGCGCACAGGAGCGGAGCTCCGGCAGTAAAGAGCTCAGGGGGCGGGCACATGCAACAAGCCCCACCCCCTGCTCCCAGCAGCCCTCAGTCAGAGCAAGAAGTAGCCAGGTAAGTTGCAGAGCTCCCCCGGGGCCCCGGCCCAAAACAGTCCAGTGGCACCTTTAAGACCAAGTTTTATTCAGGTACAAGCTCTCCCTCCTCTGTGAGGACAGTCCCCCCCCCAATAGCCAGCAATCCAAAACAGTCCAGTGGAGCCTGAGCAGTAGGTGTTGCCTTCTGACATGCTTCTGGTGATGTCAGGGGGTGTGGCATATGCAAATAAGTTATGCTAATGAGCTATGCTAATGAACTCCTGCACCTCTTTTTCTACAAAACGACCCCTGATAAGTAAACTGAAGTTCCAACTAAGGAAAACAGAAGAACTGTTACTTGGGATAGAGGCTTATTACCTGCACTAGATGGGACAGCACTCCCACTAAAGCACCTGTGGTTGGGGTTATGGGCCCCTTTGAAAAGCTGCTGAAAGCTATGGAACCCCTCTCTAGGAAAATGCACATGAACACACGGACACACAATTCATCATGACCAAATGTAAACAAAGACATATGTCTGTAATCATAAAGGCAGGGTACATTTCTTTTATCAACTGGAAACAGTTCTAGACATCATAAATTGGTTATGATGACGATTTTACATTACCTGTATACAGTATCATCCCATGCCACTCTAAAATTGTTTGGAGTGAAACAATACTCTAATGTAATTTGGCTTTTAAAGAAAGAGATTCCCCCCCCCACAAAGACAATCTTCAAAGTAACAGGAAAGAAATCAAAGGGGGAAAAATGGGGGGGGGGTTGTGCCTGGTTTAAGGTCTCCCTGGAGCCTATCCCAAAGAGCACAGTTTAAGAACCCCTGCCCTAAACGAACAGATTTGTAGCTTGAGGCATTTTTAAATGCTGCATTTTCTTTGAATCAGAGATGGTGAGAACTTTGAAACAAACATGATCAATGTGTGACCTTACCTTGTTTAATTGCAAGATGAGCTTCTTCCTGACTCCTCATGTTTTTTTGTTTGAAGTTTTTCTTAAAGGACAATATGCCTATGCTGTGGATGCTGCTACAGGATTTCCAGATGAACTGCTTCATGTTCTACAGGATCATGAACACATGATGGCAGGCAATCAGAGCAGCTCTTGATCATCAACCAGGATGCCACATGGTTGCCTGGGGAACAGCAGGTCCTCCTATGAGGCAGTGTGAGAATGAACAGGCAGATATTATTCCACTTTATCTGCCTGACCTGTTACCTAACACTGGTTCATGCAGTCAGTGAAAGAACGCTGTGAAAAAACAAGTCTTGAAACCCCTCTAGAAACCTCTTCTGTTGGTTGAAACCAATTTTAATGACAAAAAAAATGGTGATTACAGGGGAATGGGGGGGGGAGGAATCTACAATTGACATGAGGAAGAGAAGGCATGGGCTTTCTAGCTGATCTAGCTCTGAACACTTATCCTGCCTTTGCTACTAACAGTTACCAAGTCAGACAACAATAAAGGACACAGGAAGACACTTCATGCAAAAGAGATGATTGTGTATAAATGATCACATACTAGTGCTATTCCACAGCTTACCACCACCACCTCTCCTGTTGCATACATCTTTTGCATTGTATATACATCATATGCATAGGTGAACTGTTTAAGCACAAACAGTTTGTTGAATTTTTGATTGGGTTGATTGCAACTAGTGAACAGACCATGAGCCAAATTGCCAGATCATCAAGCACTCCTGCTTTGGATACTTAAGTGGAATATGTGGCTTCAGACCAATTTATGACAACTTCATGTGGTGTACTAGCTGTGCCCTTTCCTGGAGAGAAATGACTTAGATACAGTTATCCATGCTCAGATTACATCAAGGTTACAGTAATGTAACATATTCTACGTAGGGCCACCTTTGAAGACATCTTGGAAATTTCAAAGAGGAACATGCCACAATAATCACATCATGCCTATTTTGACAAACCTGGGCCCCTGTTACACGGGCCAGATAACACGGGGGGGAGACATGGCTGTTTGCCCCGGAGCAAACTAAAGTGTGGTAGCCTGATCACACGGTCCCCCAAGTCTTCGTGCTGGCAATCACACGGCGATACTGGAGCATGGCAAAGAAGCGGCATGGCAAGCATTCCGCGTTTCTGCGCATGCGCAGTTTTGCGGAGCAGCACTGCTTTCAGTTACATGTTTGTGTGCATGCGCTTACGGAAAACATTCGGTTTGTGATGGGATGTGGATGGGCGCCAGATGCCACGGGATACTAGCACTCCCGTGATGAGACGCTCACCCCTGCCCCACGTTTTCTGGATACTGGTGCACTTTCCGAGGTACTTTTTTACTGCGCATCTTCGGCGGGACGCCACAAGTTGGCCACGGGTGTGCTACGCTTCCCAGATGTTGCGGTGTGATCATGCCCCAAAAATCTGCCTGACATTCGTGCCTTTAGCGAAGCAAATCCTCCGTGTGACCGGGGCCCTGTATTGACTTCTGGTATGTTTGTAAGCACAACTGAAAAGTAATGGTATTGGCCTTTAAACTCCTTAATAATTTGGGATAAGGATATCTGAAGGACCATCTGCTCCAATGACATCCATTAATTCCACTCGAGTTCCTGAAGCACATTTGGACCTAGCAACTTGAAGTATTGCATTAGTTCTTGACACTGCATCCATGGCATTGTCCTTTTTATAACAATTATCATTAATCAGAATTTCAGTTAATACAAGCAGAAGTGAAATCCTTGATTTTAATATCTTGACCTCCTTCTGTATCAGCTCATGCCTACCATTTTACTTCTATTTAGAATGTGCTTCTTATCCCCAGTTTCCTATTGCTTTAGTCTACTACTGCTCCTATCAAACAAATCTACCTAAAGTGCTGATAGGCTTGTGCCCTTTTAAAGTTCACACTCGGACCTATGAGTTTGCAGCAGGGGTCATTTTGTAGAAAAAGAGGTGCAGGAGCTCATTAGCGTAACTCATTAGTGTAACTTATTTGCATATGCCACACTCCCTGACATCACCGGAAGTGTGTCAGAAGGCAACACCCACAGCTCAGGATTGCTAGCTATTTGGATTGCTAGCTATTAAGGGGGGGGATGTGCAGATCTGTCCTTGCAGAGGAGGGAGAGCTTGTACCTGAATAAAACTTGGTCTTAAAGGTCTTAAAGGTGCCACTGGAATGTTTTGAACCGGGGGGCGGGGGGAGCTCTGCAACTTACCTGGCTGCTTCTTGCTCTGACTGAGGGCTGCTGGGAGCAGGGGGTGGGGCTTGTTGCATGTGCCCGCCCCCTGGGCTCTTTACTGCTGGAGCACCACTCCTGTGCGCTCCTGCAGGAAATGACCCCTGGTTTGCAGCTAAGCTAGTATCACAGGCTGCTTGCTAGTAACAATTTCTTCCTTTTCTTTTCTCTCCCCACCCCCAATTCAGAATTGGTCAGTTGTTTGATCTTATCTCTCTGCAAACATATCTCAGTTTAAAAAAATGAGGTTAACAAAATCCAAAGAAGTGCCACCTCATCCGTGATCCTATCCCATACATTCAGAGACATCAATTAAGAAAGAAAATCTCTTTTAGTTCTGAAATAACATAAGTAGAAAATATAATGGTCCACCCAGACACCAGTAAAGTATTTATTTATTTAAAACATAGCTGTAGCTTAATATAAATAAAACAATGATTAGAAAACACATAAAAGATGATCGTTTATACTCATTTTGCTTCCCATGCTGGACTCTGGAGTATTGTGGACCCCCACAAATATCTGAGGATTTACAGCACTCAGCCACCTATGCAGACATGGAAACATGTATAGTGCATGAACATAATGTCATAGTGATATTCTCGCATGGGGGGGCGAGAATGGAACACTGCAGATTTGCAAGTCATACTGTTAGTTACAAGATGAATCATACAATAGAAACATCTCATACCCCCTACTTGATGACAACAATTAGTGAAGCATTTTGAAAAGCCTAATTGCTCCGATTCTGGAAACGTTGGTGATACCAAGCATTTAATGACGACTTTTTATATATAGTTTCTTGATATGCCAGAAATTTTAAAAGAAAATGATTAGGATGATTCTACCATTATCTCATATCTCTTTAGGCTATACAATTAGGTTATTTTTAAAGTCATTTGTTAAAAAATGTTGAGAATGAGCTAATACTTAGTGTATGAACTGTGACAAGATTATCAGTAGCTGAATGTCAGAAGTAATGTTCAGTGCTGACAACAGATGTTGGCTGGGGAACTTCTGAAAAACAGTGGTTAGGACTATGATCCAGCTAGTCAGATTAATTTGCAGAACATTAAATAAACCTTGGGTGTATTTGGTCTATCTAAATGACACCACTGAGGGTTCAAGTAATTCTAGCAGTACCAAGAATGGCAGTCCCAACATTTTAGAAATTTTAATCTTCCGGTAACATAGGTCCAGTTCATATTGGGATTCCCATGTATGAGGGAAGAAGAGCTTCAACCTTCCAACACACTACAATTTTCCAATCTGAAATTCTCCTTTGCAGCTTCTATTTGCCCCTTTGGATGTGTTCAGATGGGGCGTTTCAGCCAGCATTAACTGCACCGGTTCCAACCGGTGCAGTTTATGCCAGCTGAAACACGATTACACTTACCTCCTGTCTGTGGAGCCCATCGCTGTATGCCCGTTCACACACAGCGGGCGTTGGCGGTTTGATTTTTTTTAAAAAAACTCAGTTTGTGCATGCACATAGGCAGCCATCCACAGAATGGTGATCTTTGCGCATGCGCAAAACACCCCGTCCAGAAAAGCATGCCCTGAAGAGAGGACTTACCTTTAAAGTTTAAAGAGCAAACTGGCCTCCCTGAGGTCCCGGACACCTCTAAAACCTTAAACTAAGGACCTTTTGTTTTTTTAAAAAAAAAAACAAACGCCGGGGCGAAGCTTTGCCCAAGCACATATTGCCAACCTAAAAAAAAATGGCGAGTGAAAAGCCGAAGCCTCGGGCTTCCGAATGGAAGTGGTTCTACAACAGTGGGAGAGGGATCAAACGGGGGGGGGGGGGGTAAAGCGGTTACAACCAGTGCACTCAGGATACCACCACTTGGGGACCTAGTGGCAGAATACAACGGTTTAAAGCTCTTTGCAATGGTTAGGGACGGAAGGCAGATGTTCTACATGTGAATGCCAGGCATGGGATGAACAGGTATAGTAAAGGGTTGGAAAAACAGAGGTAACACTTGTTGGTATTACAAAGTACACTTCTTTTAACAGGCAAAATAGTGATCTTGAAGCTTGTTTGCATATATTCTAGCCTTGTAACAGTGAGAGATGTTTTACTTAGTATTTTAGTTACAGCAACAATGTTTCTTCAGAGAGTTTCCTACGGCAGTGCATGTTTCCTAGAGTGGGTCTCTTTCTTTGAGCATCTAACTCACTCCCTTCTTGAAACTAAAGTTTATATCTGTCTTCTGAGTTGTCTAAAAGCATTTTCCCTTCACATCAGACCCGGGGTCCTCCTCAGAGCCAACCCGGGGGGGTAAAGCGGTTACAACCAGTGCACTCAGGATACCACCACTTGGGGACCTAGTGGCAGAATACAACGGTTTAAAGCTCTTTGCAATGGTTAGGGACGGAAGGCAGATGTTCTACATGTGAATGCCAGGCATGGGATGAACAGGTATAGTAAGGGGTTGGAAAAACTGAG
This sequence comes from Gekko japonicus, assembly GCF_001447785.1. Lineage (NCBI taxonomy): Eukaryota > Metazoa > Chordata > Lepidosauria > Squamata > Gekkonidae > Gekko > Gekko japonicus. The sequence continues at coordinate 572,996 of NW_015164198.1, forward strand.
GTAACACTTGTTGGTATTACAAAGTACACTTTTAACAGGCAAAATAGTGATCTTGAAGCTTGTTTGCATATATTCTAGCCTTGTAACAGTGAGAAATGTTTTACTTAGTATTTTAGTTACAGCAACAATGTTTCTTCAGAGAGTTTCCTACGGCAGTGCATGTTTCCTAGAGTGGGTCTCTTCCTTTGAGCATCTAACTCACTCCCTTCTTGAAACTAAAGTTTATATCTGTCTTCTGAGTTGTCTAAAAGCATTTTCCCTTCACATCAGACCCGGGGTCCTCCTCAGAGCCAACCCCCCCAGAGAAAGTGGGCAAGAATTAATCTTCTCCTCCACAGAAGATATAACCCTGATCCTTTTGGCCTGAAAGGGAATTTCAGCAGATTACCCTGTCACTCTCGTCAAATCACCATCTCAGTTCTGGTGTCTGTGTAAAGTGTTCTTCAGCTTAGGCTGACATATCTCTGAATTTTGTTGATGAATTCTTCCTCAGGATAGGAATACTACAGTTAAGGAAAAGGAGTATTTTCCCTTCACTCTAAGGTGAACTAGTCTGACTTTTCCTATCAGACTCATTGACTCAAAACTTTGTCAGAAATCAACTGGCTGCCTTCAGACTGGTTCCAACTGACAGAACCTCCAGAATGGAATGAACCAAACTGAACCGAACTCTCTCCAGCACTCAGCTGATCATATAGATTTCTCAGCTGGTGCTGGCCAATCAAAAACAAGGTGCAGCCCATCACTCAAGCGCTCCATTCCAGTAGAGTGTTAACCCTTCACTTCCCATATTTCTGATTCTGCTGCACTAGGAACCTGGTTTTTAAGTGCAGTCCATCACAAGATGTTTTGAGAAAGATGGATGTGGGCACCAAGAAAGACACTGGTTGCCATCACATTGGAATCACTGGCTTAAACACTCCCTCTCCTTGTGCTGTGAACCTGATTGTAAACAAACTCCTGAAAATTAAGCTGGGAGCTCAGTACATCAATTAAAGCAGGCTTATAATTCAGAAAGAGCAGTTAATAGATGAAATAGAAAAAATAATTAATAATATTTCCCCTAATGAAAATTATCGGAAGGTTTTCACACACTAACCTCCAAGAAGACCCTCCTACACTAGCCAAATTGGATTGTTTTTCTTGCTCCTCTGTGGGTGGGGTAGCTTTTAAATGATCCAGCCATATGAGCTAGGACCTATCATGTGAGTCTTTGGTTTCTATGGGAATGACCCATGTGATCCACACCTGGCTATGTGGTTGTGTTACTTAAACATTATCTCACGAGTTCAGGAATTGCTTGCAGAAGATAAAAAGTACTCAACAGCTGAGGTAAAAATTTAAATGGTGCCAATGATATAAATATAAATCAGGCATTCTGAATACATTTGGATATTCATGGGGCCCACTAATGAAGAACTTTGTGGTGCCTGACATTTGATGAGACACATCTTACTCTAAGAATTACAACAATCAAGTTATGTTAATGGAGCTATCCCTTTGTCAACTTATTTTGACCATTCCTAGCTAAACTACAACATTTGAATATCAATCCCGACAGAAGAATACAAACATAATTGAATAATTACAACTAATACAGCCCCGGAAATAGCTGTTTGCTGACATCCTGCAATGAAAAAAAGAGGAAAGGCGCAAATTAAATGAATAAATTATTTATTATGAATTATTCACTCAGCTCTAATAACAGGCCTGTCTTGTCAGATTTCAGAATACAGCCTGGGAAAATTACCTGGACTAACCAGATTTGAGATACCTCATTGAACTCCATTTCTTCAATCAGCTTTCCACCCATTCTTATTATCTCTACCAACAGTCTGTAGCTTTGAAATCTTTTGACAACATTTCTTTTACATTACTGGTTTGGTACTTACTACCACTTTTCTTTTTAAAGAAAACATTAAGTAAAGTAAGAAATGAATTACACATTTAGGATAAAGGGCAATCTGTTATTGACTTTGGAGATGAGAATGAAGAAGTTTATAGTGTTCAACTTTTTAAAAAACAAAGACAACTCTGTAGTGTGCACAATGTATTATTTAAACTGAACCTACATAAAATGGTGTCACACAGGGATGCTGCAAACGTCAAAACAAACACAACTGACATCAAACTTACCAGGAAGAACCTGTTCATTTGCATGCCCCTCACAGGAGTGCCTTGCTGTTTTTGTTTAAAGTTAAAATAAAGCATCATATGTATGACACAGTATTGCATCTGTGCAGTAGCCACTTCTATAAGCATTACTTCATAAGATGCATTATATGTTAAAGGTTATGGGAATATAAAGGCAATCAATCCACTTTTCATCATAATGTAGAATGAGAGTCAGACAGTTGCCTAGTGATAGATCCTCAGAAACAACTACAACTCCCATGAAGCAGTGTGAGCATGCATATGTATGAATTATTCCAAGCGTTTCGTTGGCTTGCTTTTCCTATTAACAAATACTGGCAGAGCAATCCTATGTAGAATTACTGCAGTCTAAATCCACTGAAGACAATTGGCTTAGACTGGAAGTTGAAAGGAAAAGTCTCAACCTGTGACACCCGGGAGAGCTCTTGCCAGTCAGAGTAGACAGTATTGACCTTGAGAGATCAATGGTGAGGTTCATGAGTTTGTGTTGCAGTTCTTATAATAATATGTCATAATCTTTAGCAGAGAAATTACCTGCATTTTCCCTAAACAAGTAAGGCACAAAATCTCTGGTACACCAGTGAGAAACAGAAAAATTCCCACCTGACATCATGATATTCTGAAGGTCCTTGTTAACTTTCAGTCACCCTGTCCACAATTTTAGAATTTATGGGGGGGGGGGGCTCAAACCTTGTTTTGGAGCAATTCAGACCACAAAATTGTGATCCCCGGAATTTTCTTTGGTTGTTGTTGTTGTTTTGGGCCCCCTGGAGGGGATTTTTTAATTGCATTTTTAATAGACTACAAACTACAACGAAAAAATTGGGAAGAGGTAACTACATCTAGAGATAAAGGAAAGAAAACCACAACTAACTAAAACCCCAAGAATAGGAGATCATCACAACAGCTTGTATAAATGTTACTCTTAAATTGCTAATATTACTTTGAACATAGTCGGCTATGCTAATTTTTTTGTCTTTTTAACCAATGTTTTAACCATTCAAGAGAACCCCCAGAGCATCCCACAATAAAACTAAAGTTTAAAGGCAGACTTCAGAGTCCTTCAGCCTTCATTTTGTCTTATCTTTTCTAAGCCTCAATTTGTATGTACGCTTCGGGGCAGCCGCCCCCTTATCAGAAAGAGAGTCCTTGTCGGAAGACCCTGAGTCCAATTCGCCACTGGATTTGCTGTCATCTTCTTCCTTCTTGACCTCAGCTGGCTCTCCCAGCTGAACTCTCAGGAACTCATGTGCTTTGAAAACAGAGTTTGAAAATGACACCTTCTGGAATTAACCATCTGTAGACGATGCTGTTTGTTTGAAGAAAAAGATTAAGTCTTTATATTTCTTTCTCTTTTGCCTTATTTCGAATGGAATGTCTTTTAGAATCCTGATAGTGTTGTCCCCGATTTTTCACTCAGGAGTTGCTTTAGATTCTCACCTTTTAATTCTGGGACTCCTTGAAACCATAGCACCATGTTTGCTTTCTCCATTTGCAGCTGTAAAAGTTGTGATTCTTCAGAGACTTGTTTCTTTTCAAGCTTTTGCACCTTTTTCTTAACTATTTTTTGCATTGGTGTCCATTTCCTTCACCTTCTCAGCCATTTGCTCCATTATTTTTAAAGTCTCAGTCAGTTGGAGCTGCTGCGTTGCAAGATTCTGATTTAAATTCATCAGCTGTTGTTCGATGTTAGTCATCTGGTCCAGCAGAGGGCACAAGGACTCTGCCAACATTTTGGAAAGCTCGGTGGTCTCTTCCGGTCGAGGGCTCAAGCCGGCTGGTTTCACTTTTACTGGTTTGTCTTTCTCTGCCCTCTTCCCTGCCATCTTAATTGATTGCTTACTTTTATGAAAACTTGCTAAAGTCTCTGAAATACGCCCATACGCTTATCTGCGCTCTGGTAAGTCTCTCAAAATCGATTTCAACACTTTTTCTTCCACTCCCCGCTAAGTATTTCATTGTTTAGTTCATGCGTATGGGAGGGGGCCCTCCCCTGCTCACTTTTTTCACTGTTCCCAGGGGGTAGCTTTCTTTTTAAATTCTTGTTTCGCTTTAACCCGACTCACAGTTCATTGTTGGTCATATGACCTCACTTGGCATATGTTTAAAATGCTTGATCTATGATGCTTGTCCCAGTCAGTGGCTCTAGATCCATACGGACACTCAGCGGCAGGACCGTCGGGGCGGCGGAGCGCCTCAATTCCCCAGCATCGCGCTGGCGAAGAGGCCACTGCTCAAAAGCCCCATGGCTAGGAGCCTTTTGCCAAGGCTCTGGGGGGGAGTAGTGACCCGTCGCCCCCTCCTTTCCACTGGTGCAAAGATCACATTCCCGGGAAGTCCGGGAGATGTGTCCGCCAGCGTGTCGCCATAGACCGGAACTCTGGAATTTTCTTTGCAATAAATTCCAGTTTGTATTTCATTTGCAGATCCCAGGACAAACAGATGGTGTTGGTCAGCTTCCAAGTACTGAAAGAGGAAAGACAGAAATGTATTCCACAACATTCCTTTTTTGCCAAATTATTATTTTTTTTAAGTCCCATTTGACGTGGAAATTTTATTATTTTCAGAAAAAGAAAAAGATGACTACAAGAAACATGTAACATCAACAACAAGTACAAAAAGAAACACATACAACAACAAACTCAACATAAACTACGATAGTGGAGCTCATACTAGGTCTCAGTTTAACAATTAAAATACAGTTGAACCTTACTTTGTTTTATGCCAAATTATTCCATGCTGATAAGATACCAGAGACCCAATTTCATTTCAGCGTTTGGTTTCCTTTTAAAATGACTCCATTGGCCATAGAAGTTTCAACAGTAGTTCAAAGCTTCTCTGGGAAATGAGACAGTATCCACAGCTCTGGGCTTTCAACCTGCAAAGGCTAGAGTGTGGTGTGTGTCGGTTTTTTCTTTCCCAAACACAGTCTATTGCACTCTCCTCGGTTCCATATGCAAATGAAATTAATTTGGAGTGGCAGTGAGAACAATGACCGTACACGGACATTGTATGTGAACATGGCAAAAGTGAAGTAGTTTAGTCTCCTGGAAGTGGAGTTAATAATAATAAGATGCTGCCGTCTTTATGAAAAGGAGCAAAAGAAAGAGGACTCCTCCACATTCTGTTGACTGGGTTTTATGCTTGTCTCCTGCTTTTGAGCTGCGAGCTTGGAACTTTGCCTCAGGAGAGAATTAAAATATTGCTTGATGACATACATTAATTCACTCGATATTAGTGAAAAACGTTTCTGTAATCCAATTACTTTTGTTGAGACTATTGAAAAGCTTACAAGGAGTAAGCAGAACTACTGGAGTATTTGATTCATAGGGAAATAGTCTTCACTTTTAAAAAGAAAAGACAAGAAAACAAAACAAAATTGTTCAGGAAGGTATGCATGCCTGATTTCATCAAAGCGTAGTCATAAGCTAATGAAAAGAGTATTTGCTTCTAAATGTCAACTCGTGGAAAGAACCATACATAATTACATGACAAGCACAGAGCACTCCTTGCAAAGCATTCCATAAGAGTTTAATGATTCCAGATGAGTCCTTGCTGCTTCAGGGCCCTACTTGTATGGTGGAAGCAGGAGGTATGAGCACCAATTACTCTTGCAATTCTTCTGCAGTTGGTTTTTCTTTGAGCTTAAGGGGGACTCTTACATTGAATGGGGAACATAAGTTGAAGCTGGGAACTAGAAGGTTCATCACCTGAACTTCATTTTAGCTCTTTAGGACATATGTTGTGTCCAGCTAGATTCAGAGTGAACTGCATGTAGTTGGAGCCATCAGCAGAAAGAAGTGATAAATGAGAACTGAAAGAAGGCTTACTGAACAAGCATCTTAAAACACTTACACTGAGCCTGAATTTGGACTTTTCAACAATAGCTATGGAGATAAAACAAGCAACCCATGTCCCAATGAGTCTGTCTGGCAAGAATTTTCTCATCGATATCCTGAGCATACTGGTGCCCATGGGGAATAATTTCTGGAGATCTTTTAAATCCCTAAACAAATTTTAAAGGGAAGTTTGTATTGAGCATGGAACAGTACTTTAATGACATGTCGAAGCACAAAACAATGGCAGGATGGTGATGGCAACACAGCATGCATGCGTGCAATGGAATGGCCACAGGATGGAAGCCAGCCACCCCATCTGCACTGTCTTCCCTATGCCTAGCACCTTCCCACTGGATGCAATGGTCCCCTGGGTTCCTCTTGATGGAATGACAGGACAGTGGTTGGCTTCTGTCTTCTGTCCCCAAACTTTGGGTTCTGGAGGAAACAGGTCAAGGCTAAAAGCCTCTTCAGACCAGCAACAATGTAGATTACTGGTCTGAATGTACCCTTAAATTTCAAAACATTTTCTTTTTCTATTCAGCTTTTTAAAAAAAGTAGTAATAATATATAAAACTGCATATTTGACATAACATGGCTAGTTTTGTGGCACTCACACACAGTGGTAAAGATTTTTAAAATTCTTATCTTACGATAATTGACATAACTATATGCAATATTCTTTCCTCCTCTGTACTCACTGCAGTCTTTCAATTGCTTTATGGGTGTTTTCATTCACTTGCAGTTCTGTTCTTGTTACAGCTTTTTAAGATGAGTTCAAAGTATCATGTTTCTGAAGCCCAATCCATCATGTTCTAATTTTCTGCCAAGTAGTGTAAGAGCAGAAAATGGTACAAAGTAAATCCATGTTCATGGAAGGAGAAAAAGGAGAAAGATTCTAAATGAGAAAAAATGGTCTAAAATGAATCCATTCTCATGACAATTTTGGGATTAGAATAAGAATGGAAAGTGGCATAGAAAAAAACACACACACCAGAGCCTACAATAATGAGAACTAGAAGCAATATCAAAAGGGACAATTCAACAGCTTCTACTTTGCATAGACTTTGTCAGATGACAGAAATGGCATGTGCTATTTGTGTGTATTCTAGTGTACCCAGAACAAAATATTTAAGAAATATTTCTAGCACTTGTCCTTCCAAACTAATAACCACAGTTTTTTTAAAAAAGTAACTATTGTTCTATATGTGCTGTTATTTATTAGTTAAAATATTTATATTCCACTTTCCTCATGCCTCAAGGCGGTTAACAAATTCTAATTTAGAACAGCAATATTTAAAACAATGACTTGGATCCATGTGGTCTAGACAGCCTCTGCCACTAAGCATGCATCCTCTTCTATTAACACCCTTGCTTGCTCATTATTAGTGAACCTGGAGGTCACTTCCAACTCTATGATTCTAGGATTTTCAATAAGCTCCTGTACAAATGGAAGTGTTCGCGGAAGAGGCACTGGCTATCCAGCACACACAGAATTTTTCCATAGGACCCGTCTCATCTCCCTTATATATAAAAGCCGAATGGTGGTGGCACTTCTCTAGAACATTCCACACGCTTCGGAATTGGCTGGCCCCCTGGTGTGTCACTCAGAATGTGTCCCTATCCACTGGCTGCATTGCTTTAGTCTCGCCTCCAACATTCTAAACAGTTTGCTGTTCCTCTCCCCCCCCATAGCCAGTCAGAACACAGAGCTTATTTGCATATGCAGCCTCATTGGCCTTTGCCTCGGAACACAGAGGTCGTTTGCATATGCGACTTGATTGGCTTTTGCCTCTAACATTCTAAACAGTTTGCTGTTCTGAGCTAAAATGTGTCTGTGGTGTATCAAGTCCTGACAAGTCCAGACATGTCCAGACAAGTCCAGA